>NC_136908.1:23224145-23251645 GCF_949606895.1 Notothenia rossii
GAGTAGTCAGTGCAGCCAAAGAGATCAGATACATGAGGCCTCATGTCCCCTGTAGATCCTCCTTATTCAGTGAAAATGAAGGGCTTTATTAAAGTGATCACAACGTTAGGGCAGTATTCACTTCCTTATACAGGCCAAATAGATTTATCATGTGTACGTTTTTAGTTTTTTTTACATCGGCTTGTTATTTATGAGTTCTCCGGTTTATATTTGTATTAGACTGGGCAGCGGTTCACATTCTGCGGTCTGTCGCTGCTCCTGCTCTCCTGACCTCGCCGTCCTCTCATTCTGTGAACGCTGCTGACTCTCCCTTTTCCCCAGAGAAGTCAAGGATCAAATGTTTTCTGGCAAACAAATTGCACAGTAGCCACCCCTGCATCCGTCGCAGCCCGGGAAACAGAGCGCCGAGTAATACTGTGAATAAACAAAGCTGCATACACTAGCTAGCAAGCAGTTAAACATATCATGCATTTAATGATGTCAGGAATTATATCTTGAATGTTGTTGTATTATTGTTGTATTGTTTAAGTGTCGGACCCTAGGAAAAGTAGCTTTTGTCAAGGGCAAAAGCTAATGGGGACCCTTAATAAACATAAACATATGCATACACGAAGAGCCATGTTACATTGGCTTAAAGGCTGCAGACATTTAAAGCTCACCTATTATGCTATATTTGAACCATATAGGCTATTATAGGGCCATATCTTTACAAAAAATGTGTCTGAAGTGTTTTGCTCAGAATACCAAACAGATCACCCATTGTAGCCATTCCTCATACCCCTTTATTTCAGCCCTGTTACTAAAATGCTGATTCTGCGTCTGTAGCCTCAAATGTAACCCAAGCTGCTGCTGGCCACGCCCCTTTGCAGCACGCAGGCAAGCTGAGAGCTCTGTGAAGAGGTTATTAGCTAAACGATGCCGTGATCAAACGCCTTATTATGTTCCAAACCACATCAAGGATTATTTCTGAACAGTATGGAGCTCAAATGCTTTTTTCTCTCTCAGTTTTACCACAAGGTGAGTTCCTTTTTATATCTGGGATTTTTACTCTCCAGTATATGTTAGCTCTGAGTGTTAGCAATGCTTGCTAATGTAAACAAAGACCATATTACTTCAAAACATCTTGTGCATTCTTTCTGATACAGCGATGTTTCTGAAAAGGCCGTGGGTGTAAAGCCAGCTCACATTTCCGATATTACGTCATATCGGCAGCAAATCTGGATCAGCTCCGTTGCAGCCCCGTTTTTAGAGATTTGGGTACAGAGGAAAAGAGAGAGGGTTGTATTTTCTGACACTTTGTGAGTTCCCTGACACACCGGGGACACATATTTATGTATAAAGGACACCAAAAAGTGCATTTTGCATAATAAGGGACCTTTAACCAGTGCAAATGACCATATATTCCCTTCTAAAAGGGTTAAATTAATAATCTTTTTTCTCAAAGTAATGATAAACCTGTGAGTTGGATGTAGAAAAGTCAGAATCAATATAGATGTTTTTTATTTTAAAGAAAATCAGATTGAACAGAGTAAAAAACTGTAAATTATAGTGTTCGCCCAAAGATTATTTCTTTAATTATAGTGAAACTACCCTTGGATGATGGTAAGGTAGACTAAAAGCTTTAGGAATCCAAAGTACAACATCTAATAAGTACCCTGTATCAAGATTTATGCAAAACAAGTGACATTTGACCTTTTTAGAGAGGTTTAGCAAAAAACACTCCACCTCTGAGTTGATTTGGGTGGAAATGGGGGTTTTACCGTTTCTCTGGAACCCATTGATCGATTTTGGTGATTGACATCTCTTTCTGACTGTTAGAGCCAATAGAATCGAAGGGGAATCTCCCCACTCACACACATGGCAAAACAAAAAGGTGTGGGCTTCGCACACGCAGTTTTTCACCAGAGTGAAGCTGTCTCTACAGTAGGTCTGGCATCTGAAAACCGAAAAGCAAGTTTATTGGTCATAGATTATCAGAAATAATTTCATGGATTAACTAGCGTATTTATCGTTTTTAATACCATTGAAGACCACTTTTACCAGACTACCACACAGGTGAGCCATGTTTGTTAGCGTTTTTAGCTACCTAGCGCCATATGTTTTGATGTCTGTTCTTGTTATTATCTCCGAGAGTTCGTATAATTGAGTGATAATGAAGGGTACTCCTCAATTCTGTGTCACTTCACGATGTGAAACGATGGGTTGGATGTGTAGCAAGGGCGCCGGAAGCGGGGGGGCCAGGGGGCCCTTGGCCCCCCCACTTTTCAGCCCTGCCCCACATTTTCGCAGCAGCAGATGCCGCGGAAAACTGTACAAATCCCTTTTCAATAATTCCCCTAAAGTCGCATCTAAAACGCGATCTGATCTAGCTGTGTATATTTTGTTATTTTTGATTGTTATATTCAATCTCACTAGCTACAGGCATGTTTGAAGCTTGTAAAGGGAAGATGACAGCTCTCACTCGCCACTCTGCTGTTCCTCAATGCCGCTCCCCCTCCCTCCCGCTGAAATTATGAATATAAGGTGTATAGTAATCATAGATAACACGGCAGGGTCTGTTAAAGTTTGTTTTTATCTGATTTCAAATGAGCAAATTCTTGGCTTTTTTTCGGCAAATTCAGATGATAAATAGGCCTACAACTTTGAAGATTGTAACGGCATAATTACAAGCGGAGAACGGAGTAATTTAACGTCACTTGCAGGCATAACAGCCGGTGTTTCTCGTGAGTGTTTTCCCCGGAAACAAACACAATACACACAAACACAAAAATACACAAACACACACATATATACACGCGGCGCGGAACACT
Source organism: Notothenia rossii (assembly GCF_949606895.1). Taxonomy (NCBI): domain Eukaryota; kingdom Metazoa; phylum Chordata; class Actinopteri; order Perciformes; family Nototheniidae; genus Notothenia; species Notothenia rossii. Next base: position 23,226,956 of record NC_136908.1, read on the forward strand.
GTACAAATCCCATTTCAATAATTTCCCTCTACTCTAAAGTCGCATCTAAAACGCGATCTGATCTAGCTGTGTATATTTTGTTATTTTTTATTGTAATATAATTCAATCTCAGTAGCTACACACATTTTTTAAGCTTGTAAAGGGAAGACCACAGCTCGCCTCTCACTGGCCACTCTGATCTTCCACAGCGCCGCTCCCCCTCCCTCTCGCTGAAATTATGAATGTAAGGCATATAGTAATCATAGATATCACGGCAGGGTCCGTTACAGTTTGTTTTCATCTGATTTCAAATACACAAAGTCTTGGCTTTCAGAATATGAAACTTGTTTCGGCAAATTCAGATGATAAATACAAGTTTGAAGCTTGTAACGGCATAACAAGCGGAGAACGGAGTAACTTAACGTCACAACCATAGCCGTGGGAACATGTTTCAAATGTGGGGTGCTGTGGGGATGACACCAGGGCCGGTTCTGACCAATTTGCTGCCTAGGCAAGATTTTAGCTAGCAATGAAAAACCTCTATGACCAATACACTACAAAAAGAGAAACGTATTTTCATGGTGGACAGATTATATAAAAAGGCTTCAAATGTATTTAGTATTGCATAAACATGTTTTAATTGGGGGGTGGACTTGGTCCGGGGGAGCCCCCCGCGAATATTTTTTAACATTTTAAAGTAATATGCTTCAATCTGGTGCACTTTGAGCGCCCAATTACTAGAGACTGATTCTAGGGGGTACAACTCTAAACACCCATGTGAAAAAGATCGGTTTGCATTTTATTAATCAAATAAGTATGTGAACATAACCAATAACCTACCACAGCCAATAACAAATAAATGTAGGCTAACTTATTTTATTTTTGTGGTTCATTTATATCTTATTTGACCATTTAATATTTATTTATGCATATTTTTAAATCTCTCCAGTTTTAAACAATATGTTTGGTTACTGTATATATAGTATACAACACGCAATACTGTTTTTATGTATCCTAATAATTATAATGGTGTGCCTTGGAAATATTTGTTTACATCAATTGTGATCAAAACGTTTGAGACCCACTGAGACAACTTAGACTAAAGTGAACTATCTAAACCCTCAGAGTCCTTTACCTCACTGAGCCTCTCAGTCTGACAGGACAGAAATCTCCCTCCACATTATTTTAAAAACAGCTTCTTATATCCGTTAGCACGGCAGAAGCTAACAACAATCCCCGCCGGTACCGGTGCACCCCCTCTCTCTCTCTCTCTCTCTCTCTCTCTCTCTCTCTCTCTCTCTCTCTCTCTCTCTCTCTTTCTCTCTCTCTCTCTCTCTCTCTATCTATCTATTTCTCTCACTTTGGCTCCGAGCTGTGGGCGCCTGGTAAGCCAACATCCCCCACTTCCATCACTTACAGCGCCCATCGTACAGGGCAAATGGAAAATGTAACCGGGGTGAAAAGGGTGTTATCTTTACTTAATTATGAATGTTGTTACATCAAGGCTGAACATTCTGTTTTTTTTGTATTATATTTGTATTTAATCTTGTGGAAGTGCAGATCCCCTGTCCTCCACGTGGGGGTGCTGCAGCACCCTCAGCACCCCTACTTCCCACGGCCCTGGTCACAACAGGAACAACAGCAGTTGTTTCCCGTGAGTGCAGTAATCCAAACAAAAATATCTTCCCTCCGTAGTATTTTGATCATTTGCTCGCTAATAATCAATTGGATCGATGGATTCCAGAGAAGAGAACATTTTAAAGGCCTTTTCTCAAAATGATGACTCTGTAATAGTCATTACGTATATAATGTGACATATTTTGCTTAATATTTGGAGTAGCCTACAAAAACAATCCTGATATCATTTGAAAGCTAGGAATCAAAATGTGTCTTCGGGTCAATGCGACTGATTTCGATGGAGCAGGTCACTTTGCATTAGGTAAAATAAAGCATGCAGACATAACAGGAAGAATATGTACATTTTAACCCAATCAATAGGAAATTGTCATACCATTCAAATGTAGCCTATCCATGTAAATTACAACCAAATAAACAGCTTAGATTTGTTTATTTGTTACGTTGTTTACTTTATTTGTTACGTTGTTAGTCAGTGTCAGCCGTTAACCTAGATAGAAAGAATAGCCTACACTTGCAAACATGTCAGAAGAATCAACGCAGAAGAAAACTAAATAGAGTCAATCTAAACTTAAATGTAACAACTGGAAGGTCACATCCCTGACATCCACATCTCCGGAGCCTGGACCTTCTTCAAACAGCGAAGCCAGATGAACCCAGCAGCAGCTCTGCGGCCGCAGAAACTGTAAAAACCGCCGCCGCCCCCACCTAAAACTAAAAGAGCACAAGAACACAATGAAAGATGTTTGGAGTTTTATTTGAGTTATTCATTTACATTTTTTGTCAAAGAGATGCTGATTTGAAACCGTTGTTAGGCCTACATATTACGGTATTTCCTGTTTCTGCCGGAAAGAGGGGAGTTTGTCCCAAAGCTTGTGCTGTCCCTCAGCAAAAAAATCTATAGAATACTATAGAAAAATCTATGGACGAATTCTATAGAAATTGTCTGTAGAATACTACAGGATTTTTGCGGATATACTATAGAAATGTTACTATAGATTCTGGGAAATAATCTATAGAATACTATAGAATAATCTATGGACGAATTCTATAGAAATTGTCTGTAGAATACTACAGGATTTTTGCGGATATACTATAGAAAATGTACTATAGATTCTGGGAAATAATCTATAGAATTATATATTACTATAGAAAATATATACTGTGTAGATGGTTTTTTTGTAGAAAATAATCTATAGAATCCTATAGAAAACCCCATGGTTGCTTTCAATAGAACTTTTCTGTAGAATACCATTCTGTAGAATACTATAGAATTTGTGCCCTATATTCTATAGAATCTGTGGATATTTCTATAGAACTTCTTTGAAGAATACTATAGAATGTTTGCAGATATTCTATAGAATGTACCTATGGATTTTACTATAGATTCTGCAAAATAATGAAAAAGAAAAAGTAAAGTGCTAACACTTGCTCAAGTTTGTAAAATAACCATTTTATTTTGGAAGCAAGTGCTATAAAGAGCTCAAACAGTTTAAATAATTTCAAACTTTAGCTTGCAGTGTTTCGATTTAATGTTTAAAGACAGTATGTAATGTTAAACCGATAGAAGTACAATCTAAACACAACATTTAATGATTCATTTTTTGTAGAATTACAGTACAGACCTTAAATGAAACACACATTTTAATATGTAAACTACTGTGTGTGTGTGTGTGTGTGTGTGTATTTGTGTGTGTGTGTGTGTGTGTGTGTGTGTGTGTGTGTGTGTGTGCATTTGTGTGTGTGTGTGTGTGTGTGTGTGTGTGTGTGTGTGTGTGTTTGTGTGTGTGTGTGTGTGTTTGTGTGTGTGTGTGTTTGTGTGTGTGTGTGTGTGTGTGTGTGTGTGTGTGTGTGTGTGTGTGTGTGTGTGTGTGTGTGTGTGTGTGTGTGTGTGTGTGTGTGTGTGTGTGTGTGTGTGTGTGTGTGTGTGTGTGTGTGTGTGTGTGTGTGTGTGTGTGTGTGTGTGTGTGTGTGTGTGATTCAGATTATATATATATATACAGTGTATTACTAAGTCAAATCAAAACATACCACACCAGTAAAGTTCAATGAATGATAGGCAATCACCGGACAACAATCCTCCTCCAAATTGGCAGTAATCAGCTCGATCTTTGGTGCATCTGGGGTGGAAAAAAAAACAGGGAAAAAGGACACTATGATTCACTGGAAAGTCCTTAAAAGCAGGATGACCATTTCTTGAAACAACCTTAATTGAAATAGTCTGTATCGATATTTGCCACTATTACACATTTGGGAAATGTGAACACAGAGTACTGTCAGCTTTGAGAGTGCTAGTTGTTAAATGTTTAGCTATAAAATGCCCCGTCAGAAAAATTTGAATCACTGACAGAAGGAAGGATTCACAACTCTGGACACCAAGCCCCCAGGACTTTGGCTGGCTTCGAAATGACACACATATTCAGGGTTCTTACACCTTTTCCAAAGTCAAATTCAAGCGCTTTTCAAGGTGCATTTTCAAGGTGCATTTTCAAGCATCTTACAGCTGTTGTAAATTACATATTTATATACACATACTCATACTCAAATAATTATTTCCCTACCTCACATTAAATCAGATGTTCTTTATGCTATTAACTATAAACAACCAATTTCAAAATAGCATTCTACACGAGGATGAAAAATTAAAGAAAAGAAAACTAAGTTTAATATTTCAAAATGAGTGACCTGAATCATCTGTAAGTGGACTGGGCATCCCATATAACCTGGCTGAGCCAATATAAAACAATCAGCCAAATAACTTTTCAGTACATTATTGATTACTATTGTTGAGGTACTTTTAGGTTGGCAGTAAACATAAGTCAGAGGTAAATGTTGTACTTTTCCTCCACTACATGTATTTAACACCTTTAGTTACTTTACAGATGTGAATAATGTGAAATATAATCGACTGTTAAATCAGACTTTAGTTCCACCTGGAGTAAATCCACAAGCTACCCTGCAGTATACAAAGTCATTCAAACTAGCTGCACCTTTACCAGCTTTGAGAACACTTTCATGGTCAATTATAATAAAACACATCATATCTATTATTCTGAAATGGACCAATCTGCACAATCACTACTTTTACTGTCGCTACTTTAACTATATTTAGATGATAATACTTTTATACTTTTACTTGAGGAACATTTTGAATGCAGAACTTTTACTGTAACAGAGTATTCCTACACTCTGGTACTTCTACTTTTACTCAAGCACAACATCTGAGTACTTCTACTTTCACTACAAGATCTGAGTACTTATACTTTTACTCAACTACAATATCTGAGTACTTATTCCACCTCTGGTAGCGTATTAGCCTGAATTGTAGCTGCAAAATCACGCAGAGCTGCATAGAAATAGACTCACAATGGTAACAAGTGGAAAATAATATTTACAAATATGTACAATGATTTGTAGTTAATGTTGACTACTCAAGACACCTGACTTATACATCTTCAAAGGAAGACTGTGTTTATTCTACAATTACATGGGATTAAAGCTAAATGTAGTTTTACTTGTATAATACTTCAAGATTTTATATAAAAGCCTGTTTCTAAAAGTATCAACCATAGCGACGCGGTCAAATCCTCAGTTTATAATTTATAACAACATACTAACAAGCACCTGAAGTGTACCCCCCCTTGTGTATTCGTTTCCTGTTAACTACCTGTGCCTTCCCGGTCAACATTGAGCGTTCCCTTATAACTGATTGTAAATCCATAATACATATATTATCACCTAATGTTGTGTTTCAGTGTTTTATCAACTCAAATTATTGTGAATAATACCAGTTTTTAACTTCCATTTGCTATTTATGGCCAGACATTGTCCCATCATGCCCACCCACCAACGCCACCTTGTATATATATATATTAGATTATCTGTGCTATTTTCTGCGTATCCCAGCTTTTTCCCCCCAAAGTTAACGGCTAGTCGAAGTTTGAGTATTTATTTGATAGCACTAGTGTGTACATGCGATTTATATTCACATCAGCTTTAAGGGAGATGCCATCCTCCTTGAAGTGGGCAATTCGGCATAGATAATGCGGATGGCCTTGTAGTCAGCAGGGTCCCCCTCTGGCTGCTGCCCCCTGTCTGCTGCCCACTGGCAGAGGTGTTAACCGAGGCATAGATCACCACAGTATCATCCGTCTGAGAACATAATAAAGCTTTAGACAGTGGATAGCATGGGGATGACATAGTTGTGATGTATACTCATATTGCAAAAGCTTCCCTTATATCAGCTTTTGGAGCAGTCTCATGTTGACTGAGTGGTTGATGGAGGCATAGGTGATGATGTCATCAGGTTCATCCTGCAGGTGTGGAAGGTAGGATTATAGAAACGTTAAAAACAGATCATCTGTAACGTTACTCTAATCAGTTGAAACTTGACATTTATTTACTTGCTCTCCCATACTCATTGAGGAATATTTCATGTTCAACTGGAGTTACTAATATGAAATGACTGATATTATGTGACTGATATGACTGGTACTTTTCTCTAAGCTTGTCTGTGCTGGTTGGTGGGTTGGGCTGGTTTCCTGTGGTGTTGGTAACATTGCCTGCACTGTGAAAAAAAAACTCGTAAAGAAACGGTCAAAGTACTAGCAGCAGCGGCTGCCAAACAAAAACCCTTAAATTAAAGTAAAATACTTTAACTGAAATAAAGTGAATAAGCCATTAATTTACGGGAATTGTCCTTAAAGATTTTACAGGAAAACACCGTAATTTTACAGATTTATCTGCTCTTTTTACAGTCAATAACCTTTAATAAAAGTACAGCATTAAAACTTCTACGGGCAAAAAACCCGTAAAAAAACGGTCAAATGAGTGGAAGCAGCGGCTGCCAAACAAAAACCATAAAATTCAAGTAAAAATACTTTAACTGAAATAAAGTGCAAAAGCAATTAGTATACAGAAAAGGTCCTTACAGATTTGAGAGGAAACTTTCCTCTCTTTTCAAAATCCATTGTCTTAAAATGTTACATTAAAATACCTTAAATAAAGTTCTGATGAGAAAAACAGTTTTTTACATTTAAAAAAAAATTAGATTTATCAAACACTAAAATAAATACAGAACCTAAAGTTCTACAGCTAGAATACTGTTATTTTACAGCTTTTTTCTAACATTTTCCAATCAAACAGGTTCAATAAAATGACATCACAAAATGTTCTGTAGGAAACAATTACTCTGAAAACTTAAAATATAAAAATATCCGTAGAATTATAGTACAACTAATGAATACAACATTTCATATTTAAACATCATACTTATAAACAGTAGAAACAAAAAGTAAGTTGAATTTTTTAATATTACTTAGAAACATTCTCAACTGAAAATAACAGAAATTGCAAAATGGCGACATATGTTCACATTGTCAATTTGAAGGAGCAGTGTGCAGGATTTAGTACGTCTAACATTGGGGATGTAGGTTCCAACCAATGGATAACTTGTTCACTCACCCTCCTATCCCAAGTTTGTAGGAGAATGTATATTGGCTGCAAAAAACTTGAGGCCCAATCATGTTTCCTCTGTCCATTCTGCGCTACTGTAGACGTGGCAGTGCAACCTAGAGGACAAAAAGATCAGAATCAGAAACGGGTTTATTTCCAGGTAGGTTCACACGTACGAGAAATTTGACTAGGTGTCGTGGTGCATACATACAAATAAAAATAAAATAAAAGTACACAGATAGCGAACTATATTAAGAACACTGTAATACAAATATAGTAAGATAGAAATAAAATAAAGCAGTAATTTACATCGAAATAGAATGCAATAAATTATAGAATATAACATATGTGCAGTAAGCTATATTTAAACATTGCATTATTTACCATCCTGTGATCTCCATTATGTAATGCATAGAGTCTGCGTTGTGGCTGAGGTAAAGTGTCAGTGGGGGGGCGGGCCTTGTTGAGGTGGCGAGAGGTTTTTGTCCTGATGGAGAGAGGTTTTGGTCCTGAGCACAGCCTCGCTGTGGTAGGTTCCTGCTGTGGCCAGGTGCTGGAGGAGGAAGTGAAGTGATAACTATTAGTACACCATAATGATGGATGTTATTATCAGCAGCTGCCAATAGATCCCCTAAATCACACACACACACACACACACACACACACACACACACACACACGCACACGCACACGCACACGCACACGCACACGCACACGCACACGCACACACACACGCACACGCACACACACACTTTACTAAACCTCATGCAATATTATGTTAGACACCAGTCAGTTACTGCTCGCATATCAAAGTATTTTCATCTGCAAGATGGAAGAATAGCTGGGTGCTGCCTGGAGAGACTGATGAGGGACACAGGCTGGCTTCAGCAGCTTTCCACACAAAACCATCACATCTTCTCTTCCATAGTCCTCAATGTCCACTGATCAAAAGAGTGAACATCACAGCTGTTATGTTAACCCTTTGTTACACAACATACAACCAACATGTTTCAAAAGTGACCCGAATTAGATTTAATTGTAAATATCTTTGCAATAAATTACTTTAACCATTCAGGATTCCAGGTATTCCTCAATTAACCTGTTTTGGATCAACACCCATTCTAATTTTTCCCTTTCTTACTTTTTGAATAAAAATCATGTTTTTATCACTACACTTGTAAGGCACAACATGGGTCAAACATTACACGTATTATTTTGCTATGTTATTTCATGCATGGCTGAGTGTTTCTTTACTATACATTCTGAAAAATAATTAATTTTAGCAGTGATTTGGACCAAGCATGTATGATGTAGTAATACAAAAACTATGTTAGTTCACACAGTGTGACATTACTGTAGCTAGTCAGTTTAGCTTGTAATATATAGAGCAGAGATAACTAGCAAGTTAGCCGAACGTTAGCGGTGAGCTTTTTATGCTAGCTGTTGGCTACTGAACATAGAGAACCGCAGTGACGCGTCGTAAAACCCGAAAGTAAGTTAGCATTTTTAGCACTTCCGGTTCCTTCCTCAAAAAGCAATGCATTTTTTCCATAGGAGTTTTGGAAAATAGCTCGAAATAAGGTCTGTGGTTGACACAAATTTAAGAGATAAATCACGTTTTGTTCTACAACATTAAATACATCAGCAGTGACCCCACTGGGGATTTTTGAAGAGTTTACGTGTCTGAAAAACGATGGTTGTTACCGAGTGGCTGAATAGGACTACAGAAATTGTCGATGCCGTTGTACGTCATTACGCCGAACACGTAAACACTCCCGCTAAGTTTGTTTTCCCCTGTGTTTTGCTTGAAAGCAAGTACCTGCCTATCTTTAGTATCTGTATATCTATATCTGACCATTAGAATCTGTATTTTTGAAATTGTCGTTTTTAACACCGTAGTTTTACAAATTATAGAATAATTAATTACCAGTGTTTTCCAATTTTACTCGGCAGTTCGTTTCGTTAGCTAACGTTAGCTAAACCTAGCGCTACTAGTTAGCTACGCAATGGTTTGTTGCTTTGCTCCGGGTTGCAGCTACAGGTCTTCGCATGAAACGTGCTTGTTCTATCGTTTCCCGGCCAATGTTTTCCAAAGGAGAGTCTGGATTCGTAGCATGAGGTAAGTTGACATTACATTTTTGTCCATGTCACGGTGAAATGTAAATTATGGGTAGTGACTGTATCGCCGTTTTAGAGATGGCGCTGCTGAAAAGACCGCAACATAAGTAAAGATAATGAATACATCCTATTAAAACCTGTGTGGCTTATATGATAAGTCTAATTAGTACAAGCAGCATAACGAAAAACAAAACTAAGGTTTATTACTGTATATTGACCAATGGAAAAAAAAACACAGCAACAGAACACAAATAAAACAAGGATAACTGTGACTTATTGTTGAGTAAATAACTGTTTGTTTTAAACATTGGTCCTCCCTTTAGAGATTTGTCCACTTTCTATGCTTTTTATTTTGTCTAATGATATTGTCAACTGTAGATATTTACAATATAGTAAGTTAGGAATTTAATGAAAACATATTTATTTACTTTTGTTTCAACATTGGATATTTTGTGTTTGTGGTGGATTCAATCGAATATTGAGAAAATGATTTATGTAAAAATGTTTTACTTACATTTTACGTTTTTTTTATTTGAGGCTTTTTTTTTTTACAGTTTTATGATTACCTTAAAATTACAAAGAAATATCTTAAAGTCTTATAATAATAATACACTTTTATATTACGAGTTACATATTTAATTACGGATAATACTTTTTATTTTACGTACATCTGCATGTATTTTCTGAAAGTGCTAAAATACCATAAATATTATATAGTACATTTCCTGTAAAAAAAAAAAGGAAATAAACGTTATTTGTTGTTATTGTCAAAATACTTAAAATAATGTTTTGAGTTGTTAATTTATAGTTAATATCTGTCATTTTGCAGGATTTTGCATGTTATTTAAAAAAAACATAATTACTATAAAAATGTACAGTTATTTCCTGTAAAATTACAATCTTTTCTTACAGTGTGTGGTCTGATCCTACACACACTTACGTTGAATATTATCTCTAGTTATTTTTATATATATTATATATAATATATTATTATATATATTCAATATTTAATATTAATATTCCTTCTCTGTGATATATTTATGTATATATATATATATATATATATATATATATATTTGTATATATAATGCCTTGTTAAATTCAACATGTATATGTTCTACTCTCTTGATTATTTCTAATCTTTTAATTTGCATTGTAAATTACTTTGTCTTCTTATGCTGCTGTAACACAAACAAATCCCAAATTGGCATCAATAAAGTACCATCTTATCTTATTTTAGGATTTTGTTCTCTGAAAGACAATTCAACAAACATCCATCAATACCTGACCAAAAAGGAGAAAAATAAACATACTGCTCATTTATTGGACATAAATTAAGGTTAAATTACTAGCTCTTTTCTTGTGTGCTATGATGATGAAAGCCAGGAAGCACAGGAGGAGCAGAGCAGCTCCCAGGGACCAGCCTCAGTGGCTATTGAGTTTGGAGACTGAATGGACCTGATATGGACCAGAAAGGAAACAGTACATGTCAAAACCGGTTCCATGTTTTAGACATTAACATATTACCGGTATGTTACATTGCCTTTTCACACCTGGATAAGAGGAACAATATATTTAATCTGAATTTGTTTTATTGCCATTTTTCAACGTACTAGGAATTTGCTTTCGGGCATGGTGTATAACATGGAGAAAACATTGGACAGGGTGCAGGGACGAGACAGAACTAAACAAGCAGGACAGTAAAAAGTACAAGTACAAAATACTAGTGCAAAATAAGATAAGATAAAAAAAACGATATACAAAGTGTAGTGTAGTGTATATACAGTAAGTGTGTATAGTGTAGTGTGTATGTGTATGTGTACTGGTGTGTGCGGCATGATATGTGAGTAGTATGTCCTATGTACAGTACATTCGGTGGTCATCATGTGCAAGTGTCTCAACGGTGAAGGGCTTCGCCACAGGGGGGCGGATGGGTTCGGGTGATTTCTTCCTGAAGTCCACAACCATTCAACCATGCAATAAACCATTAAATATCCTGTTGAATAACAATAAAAAGCTCTCACCCAATAACTAGAGGCAATGTGTGGATAACTTGAGCGGTGACATCGAAAAGTGAGGTGAAGACTCTCTGGTTTTCAACTCCCTCTTGCAAGCCCAGAGCCGTTCGGACAGGCAGCCTTTGTCTGGTAGAATGGTCGAATCTGTGATCGAGACAGAGCACTTAAGAGTCAGTGTAATTGATAGTTAAAAAGTGAAACAGCAGCTCAGAGTACAGTATATGCCAACTCTCATTAGGGTCCTCTGCATCTATGTAGTTCAGTTAAATGCTGTCAGTCAGGAGCCACTGGAACGCCACATCCTACACGACGCCACATCCTACACGACGAATTTACATGAATATTTGAAATCATGTTGTAGCGGACGTGAAAACATTGAAGATAGCCCACAGGTTTAATCAACATCAAAGGGCTTTAAGTTTTGCACTAAGCTTTCTAAGGCCTAGGTGTGGTCACTTCTGCATGGACTTCACTGTTTCTACATAACGTTACCTGTGAAAACATTAACGTTACTGCATTTCACATTGCTAACGTTTGCAACTAGGCAGTAAAAGACTAGCCAGCTAGCTATAGGCTATATATATATATGTATATATATATATATATATATATATATATATATAACGTGTGTAGTATTATTAAAACAAAACACACACGTTCTCTCTCTCCCGCTCTCACACCAACCACACTGATATCACTGGGCTACCTTATTTAGCTTGCTGGCTAATTGCTAATGTTACTCAATCTCAATATATATATAGCTATACTAACGTAACGTTGTGGGCCAGAACAAGCGCTATAGCTAGCGAGTAATCTAATATAATTAAAACATAATGGTTCAAATAATTAGCGATATAGCGACATTATTGATCAATCTTACTGAGGTCACATTTACTGCAACTTACAAAGCAGAAGTGCCTTGCCCTGTAACACGCTAATCAATAACGCCACCTATCTTGTGCTGTTGCTTTTTGTTCAACACATATATTGTATTTGAGCTAGCTACGCTAATCAATAACGCCACCTATCTTGTGCTGTTGCTTTTTGTTCAACACATATATTGTATTTGAGCTAGCTGAGAGTTATTATGATACTCTATATCCATACATTCATAAAATATGCCACATACCTGAGATGTGCTCCTTATTCCGGTCATTGCAGACTAATGCAGTTAACGTCAGCTCCCTCTCTGGTACCGGTCCGTTCGCGCTTAATTTCAAAATTCAGATGTAGCATATCCCACAGTGCAGCGCGGTGGCCAACTGCCAACTGTCAACAGTGTACAGATATTGTACAGGGTGAACCTTTCATTGTTATAAATGCATTAATAGTGACTACTGTTTTGTTTGTTTGTATATCCCCATATAAGCAACAATTAAGTCCGTTCAAAATTGTGCAAATATATGGATATCCAGCATTTGGTATAATAGCCAACTACCGGTATATCTGCTGTATAGAATAGTATTTATTTGGTATAATTCTGGTTCTGTAGAATGATATAAAACATCTACAGATTATTAAATGTGTTTCATAAAATGTTGTGGATCACTGTTTTTCTCAATAGAATTCTATAGAATACTGTATCATAGAAACTTGTTTAGATTTACATAATTTAATTGGGCACATAATCCAGTATACAGACGAGTTTTATATCATTCTATAAAGTAGAAGTAGTAGGTTGCACCAGAGAGAAAATGTCATGCATGTTTTCTTTGAATGCTATAGATTTCTACAGATTTCTACAGATTTCTATAGATTTCTATAGATATGTCATGAGTCGGTTCTGTCCTATAGAATTCTTTAGATTGTTATAGTTTTAATTATAGAAGTTTATAGAAAAGTACAAATTTATAGTATTCTACAGAATGATCTAGAGATTTCTATAGTATTCTATATAATTCTTTAGCATGGCGACTATATTCTATAACATGCTATAGATTTCTACAAGATTCTATAGATTTCTACAAGATTCTATAGGATTTTATAGATTTTTTTGCTAAGGGGTATTTACTCCCTCCATCTGACAGGAGGGAGCCTCATGTGTCGCTCCACGGAGTTCACTCCGTCACGGAGGGGGAGTGTGTAGGGGTAGGGTGTAAGGCGTGGTTTGGGATTGGGCCATACACACACGTACTTTTTTTGGCCCCCCCACTTCTAAAATGAATCCGGCGCGCCTGATGTGCAGCAAAGATAAATAATAAGGTTTTGTGAGTGAATTTCGGTGCGGTCATCTGTTAGCATTTTTTGCTCGTTGCTAGTTCAGAGGCTCAGCGTTAGCATTGTGGTTTTAAAAAAAAATAAAAAAATAAAAAAGATCAGTTAGATGAGTTTCTTCCCGTTACATGGATATAAAACATTCATAGTTTATTAAATGAACATGCCCTCAGACACTGTTTCCTGCAAGATGTTGCAGGAGGGCCCCGGTACCGGGGCCTCTCGGGCTTAACAGAACCTTTTAAACAATTAAATACCTTAAGGATTGTTTATTGATTACAAAATTAGAATGACTAGATATGCAGGTCTTTATTATGGCCCATTTTGAAAATTTGCATACTTAATCCATGTAAAATGATCTTATATACTGTAGGAACAACACACAATATAATGTTGTTCCTCAAAAAAGCTGATCATGTTTACCTTTTAGCCCAAATAAATAGAATCATGTGAACATTTGGCAAATATAACGGGGCATTATTTCATATGTGTGGATCTGATGACCTGTTGTTCAGAATGTATCTCCTGTATTGTGTGTGGAGTACTTCCCAAATTGCATTTGAATCCACTAGCACTGTCTATTTATTTTTCTTTCTAAAGTACTGTTTCCAGATCTGTGCCAGAAGTCAATGTGGTCCACTGTGTGCTGAAATCTCTGCAGTAGGTATTCGGCTGATTGTATTTGCATGTGAAACAGTGTGTCCAGTGTGTGACTTGGCTGCTCTGCGAGGATAAGGGGTTAGAGCCGTGAGCTGAGTGTTGAGAGGTTGTAGTGTCAAATTTACGACAGCAGATCTATTTTTGAAAACATCTGGGGAAGCTCTCCAGATGGTCTTCACTGTGTGTGGACGCTTGTTCGTGTGCGCATGTGATCTATTTGCATTGGTGTATAATCTTACAAGTATAATATTGAGATACGACCATACCACATTGCCGTCAAGGTTTATTAGGTCAACAATATACATATTTAAAAAACAATTTGGTTTCATAACAGATGCAGGGTCTTGAATATGAATAATATTGATTTATTGTGTCATCAAACTGTTCATAATACTTTGACAATAAAAACGTTTTATTGCCTTAATATTTTATTTTATAGACTGCAAAATGTATTTTAAATAGTGCACATACATATTTAAACATTGAATGAATCACACAGTCATTTAATTGTTAGTAATTGTACCATACAAAGTACAAGATTACATGATTTTTAGTTATGTACAAAGTGCTACAGCAAACATGTAAAGTGCTAACAAGCTACAAAACTTAAGTCAGCTAAAAGCTGCTAAGCGCCCACCACGTTTACAGTTCGTCTGAACAGTACACGGGCTACTTAAATATATGTGTGCAGCGCAAACATATCTACTTTCATAAAGTGCCTTTATATAAGTTAATACTTACTAATATTTGTGCTCTTTAAAACAGTTTTTAAAGCTTTGGAGCCGGATCAAAGTGTTTGTGGCACCTCTCAGCCTGCTGCTGACGTGTTTACGGCTCTAAAAACTTGGCACTAGTGAAGTCTATATACATTTCATAGCCGACTATGATGAACACACAAAAAACTCAAAATGTATATATAGATGTTGTGCGCTTAAGATGTTATCTTTCACAAGGACATAATGTCATTGCAGCATAACAGAACAAGTCAATAGTAATAATTCCCATGTATGCAGCTGTTACACTTTTTTTAAGTCCTTTTATTCTGAAATTTATGATAAAGGTATTAAGGCTAAAGAAACAATTCTAATTCATGTATATATTAAATATTAACTGCCAAAAAAACCTGCCATCATCAGTAGCTTTTATGGCCCGTCCACACAGAAGCGTTAAAAAAATCTTGAAAATCTTGGAGGTGGGCGTGTCTGAAAGCTTGGGGATTTTTTGCGAGTAACGGTACGTCTACACTACAGGCATCAAAAAATGCTTTCAACGCTTCGCCCATTCACTTGAATGGGGTGACGTAGAAGATTTTTAATCTTCGCCGAACTGCATTGTGGGGAGCATGGCATGGCTTTGCAAGCATCATGAGCATCTATCGGCATCAAAAGTTGAACAATGTTCAACTTTTGAGGCTCGATGCTTGGCATCAGCCAATCAAATTCCGTTTATGCAAATCCCGCCAGTGCAAGCTCAGCCAATCAAACCGCGTGCAAGCTGGGAGAGCCAGACCGCAGTTCATTTCCTCATATTCCAAACGAGATATTACGGTAGCAAATCACCCGGTTCTTTACGACCGGAACTATTTACCGGGATACAAACCGGAGGAACCAGGCATGGAGGGAGGTGGCAGAGACAGTGGGTGAAACTGATAGTTTTTTCGCCTGTTTGGAGAGTTTATATCCAGTTTACTTCGTTTTAACATTGCTATTGCTTTGTATGTCGGGGGCGGGAGATTCATGTGATTGGTTGCTCGCAAAAAATCGCCAAGCTTCAGACACGCCCAGCTTCAAGATTTTTTCATGCCTGTAGTGTAGACGGGCGCAACCAACAACCAATCCCATGAATCTCCCGCCCCCGACATACAAAGCAAAAAACCCCGGGGATTTTATGCAAGCAATATATATATATATATATTAGGGCTGTCAAACGATTAACATTTTTAATCAGATTAATCACAGCTTAAAAATTGTGATTTTAAAAAGATTAATCACCAGTCGAACTATGTCCAAAATATGCCATTTCTTTATGTATATTGTTTTGGGAATTGAAAGATAAATGAAAGAAGGCGGATATATCCATTTAACATACAGTATACGTATGTGGTGGGGGGTGAACGTTGTGATCAGCTGTTTTAGCGCAGTTCTCCAGTGAAGGAAGGGAGTCTCCCTCCGCAGCCGGTTGGCGTAGTTTTGGCACAATTCGGTTGTACAGACCGACGTTAACAGCAGCCCTGTCTGCAGGGCCGGCCCTGACCAATTTGCTGCCCTAGGCAAGATTTTACCTGGCGCCCCCCCCCCCCCAAAAAAAATGCAGACACTTACTATGACTCGCGCATGCATGCACGGTTGTGGCATGACCACCAAAACAGAAAGATATGGACACAAGATGTGTGCAAAATGTATTTAGTATCCTATCCATTTGAACATGATTTAAGTGGGGGGTGGACCTAACCTCCTCTAGGGGGGTCCGGGGGCATTTTTTAATATTGAAGTTAAAAGCATCAATATGGTGCACTTTGAGAGCAACATGAAGAGATCTATATCTCTCAACATCCATATGAAACTGAACTGTAACTTAAGCATATTTTGTTTTTATTTATGGATATTTTACAAATCACTCCCCTTTTAAACTGTATTCTTGTTTATTAATCACAACCTTTTTTTTACTGTCATATAGTATTTTATACCTGTTTTTCATCTATTCTCTTATGTTTTTATAACTCTATAATGATCATATAAAGGTGTGCCTGAGCTGAGGTTATCAGAGCCTCTCAGTCTTTCAGGAGAGAGCTCTCTAAAGCTCTCCCCCCAGCGGCCGCTTACACAGTAAATTCCAATGTTAATAAAAGCACACAGAAGCTGCAAACGTTTTTTGGGAGTTTGATTTATTTTAAATTAACACAAATACAAAATTAAAACCTATTATTGCACACACACTAAAACCATTATTTGAAAAAAAACACATTTTTACTAATTTTTACTAACTAATTTTCTTCACCCCCCATAGATTGATGCGCCCTTAGCATTTGCCTATACTGCCTGTGCCAAGGGCCGGCCCTGCCTGTCTGTGCACACGGAGACCGACTCGTCCGGTGATCTAACTGCCTTCTGGGAAAGCTTCACAAGTACGTCGGTACGCAAATGTGCATGCGTACCTGCTTACCAGTTATGTGCACTATAGATATATATATATTTATGATGTGCACCCCTGTACTACAGCAAACGTATTCTCCGTCGGGACTTCCTGCAACAACACCACGCCTTTATCTTGATTCTGATTGGCCAGAAGACATTATCAACGGTAGCCTATGAAGATGAGATGACGATCACTACGTGACAAAAGTTTTCAAAACCGTTTCTGGTCTTCGGTATTTCCAGACAAGTGGCTACTGAAATCAATCTTACTACTGCTGTCTGTAAAATTCTCGGCGCGAGTTGGCAGACTTTATTTTGCTTACTTTAACATTTTTTCATGTTGGGGCTAAGCCATTTCTTGGTATGGGTGTAGCCTACCCCAGCAATACCCTGGCGCTGCCACTGGTGGGATGTATGGGGCGGGCCATTCTGCACATGCGTTAAATATTTTAACGCAATTAATTTAAAAAATGTATTACCGCCGTTAACGCGATAATTTTGACAGCATTCATATATATATAAACTCCCCAAACAGGCGAAAACCTACCAGTTTCAACCACTGTCTCTGCCACCTCCCTCCATGCCTGGTTCCTCCGGTTTGTATCCCGGTAAATAGTTATTGGTCGTAAAGAACCGGGTGATTTGCCACCGTAATTTCTCGTTTGGAATATAAGGAAATGAACTGCGGTATGTCTCTCCCAGCTTACACGTGGTTTGATTGGCTAGCGCTTGTACTGTCAGATTTGCATAAACAGTATTTGATTGGCTGACGCTTCCACCTCAGCTTCAAAAGTTGAACATTGCTCAACTTTTGAAACTTGAAAATCCTGGAAATCCTGGAAATCTTCGCTTTGCTTCCCCACAATGCAGTTTGGCGAAAAGCGAGGCAAAGTGACGTCACCCCATTCAAAGTGAATGGGCAGAAGCGTTGGAAGAGTTTTTTAACGCTGCTGTGTAGACGGTCCGTTAAACCTTCAGAGAGTTGAGAATGATTATTGTTTTCTTGTGTTATAAAAAGTAGAAATTAAATTAATTTACAGTCACAAAAACAATGGAAAGCAGCAAAGATCTGTTACTTGAGAAACAGTGTTTTAAACTTATTGCACAATAGCCTATGACAAAATATAAAATATGTTTGCTATGCTACGTTTGCTTCATCATTTACCAGCGTTCTCATTATTATGACTCCTTATCTCTCTTCTTTCCCCACCATTTCTTTCATGTTCCTGATTGGTCCTTTCCCTCTGCTCTTCTTCCTCTCCTCCTCCAGCCTCACCCTTTCCTTCTCCATCACCCAGTCCCCTCCAAGATAATTCAGCGCAATCTCAGGTTGACCGCGAAACCCTGGCCTGGGGTCTAGAAGCGACTGGAAGAAGGAGCAGGCCAGCGGGGTGAAACATGCAAACTGGGCCGCAACTGGAGGTCGATCTTCCTTTTCTAGTTCTGTCTCGTATAAATCAATGACCTCCTTTGCACTCTCCCTTTGTGGCTCTGCCCACACGTTCAGTAAATTATTGGGTCCCTCTGATCTGTCAAACCATTCCCTAAACTTCAGGTATGAGCCGCAATTGCTGGCTGTTTCAGCCCAGGGATGACTGCCGGTGAGCATGGCGTAGGTCAAGATACCCAGGGCCCAGCTGTCCGTGCTGGGCTCAACAGAAACCCAGACCCTTTCATTATTTTTCTTCTCTTCATCTTTTTTAACGGCATCACGCCCGTCACTAATGCTCCCCCAACTATCCTCATTTCCACGGGCGATTTCCGCCTCAGGGGTGCAGTAAGGGGAGCTGTACCAGACCTCCGGGACTCTGGTGCCTATGGCCTTCACCTGGTGGAGAACATTCATTCATTTGACACTTTTCTATAATAAATTGGTTACCACAGAGAGATATGTCAAAATACAGTAATATAATGTAATCAAGAATAGGTTAAAAGCTACCTTAAATTGATTAAAATCCTTTAAAGGTCACCTATTGTGCAAAATCCACTTTTTTTTCCATTACATTACATTGCATTTAGCTGACACTTTTATCCAAAGCGACTTACAATAAGTGCATTCGACCAAGAAAATACAAACTTGAAGAAAACAGAATCATATAAGTACATTAGGTTTCATAGAGCCAAAACATTTTTAAGTGCTACTCAACTGGCTTTTCCATGTCTTTTATACATAAACATGTCCCCCTCTGTGTAAAGAGATTCTGAAAGTTTCAGGAAAACATATTCTGTTTGTCCTGATCCATTTATATAAAAACCTGTCTGAAAATGAGCTGATCAGATTTTGGCCACTTTATGATGTCATAACGATTTTTTGGCTTGGGTAACCATTAGCCAATCACCAACCAAGGTAACACCCGCCACCTTATCACCTGAATCTCCTTCTTTCATCGAAAGTGAAAGACAGAATCAGCACTTTTGAAACAGGGCTGAAACAGAGGGGTTTATGGGATGCTACAATGCATGATCTGTCTGGTATTTCGACCCAAACACTTCAGAGACATGTTTTGTATATATATAAGACCTATAATATATTGATGAAAAACATTATAATTGGGGGCCTTTAAACCTATAAGATGGTTTGTCTATGACTTTCAGAAAGACCCCTTTCAGAATGCCCTGCCACTGAGTCATGGCGTTCTTTTACCTAAGCTTGGTTAGTGGGCGTCGGCTTCTTAATATCAACACACAAGGCACCATTTAGCATCTGTATTAGACACTGAGCTTTTCAGGCAACACCATCCCTGTCAATGATGGAACGTTGAAGTTTCCTAATGCAGTAAAAGTAATGTATAATTTCTATACCAACCATGCCAAAGTCTCCAAGCTTGACCCAGCGGCAGGCGGAGTCGCACAGAAAGACGTTCTCTGGTTTGACATCCCGGTGTACAAAGCCAAGAGAGTGCAGGTGGGATAGAGCCCCACACAGCTGGGACACCACCCGCTGACAACAGTCCTCCTCCATACCAACCTGGTGAGGAAAACGGGTTGGGGATATTGGAAGCAGATGGATATGTAATTCAGCATTTCAACAAATCGTAGAATACTGAACAGGAACAACCTAATTCATATAATATGTTTTGCGGTATTCATACAACACATGAGAGCTCGATTGAAATCAGCATATACCTCAGGCAAGATGACATTGTACAGATCACCAAAGAGGCTTGCTTGCTGAGCGAAGACGTAGTGTGATGGTGTGGAGTAGGCAATTCCCAGCGCTCTGGTCAGGGACGGGTGGGTGCAGAACGACAGAGAGAGGTTGTACTCCTTCAGGAAAGAGAAAAGAGATGTGGACTCTCGAGGGAAGAACTTCAGAGCCATCGGTGTACCTGGAGGACACACAGGAAAGTAAATAGTTAGTAAATAAATCAGGTTTTTTGTTGTTTCATGGCACAAAATGAACATTGGATTCCCCATTACCGTTCTGCTTGTGTACAGCTAGCATGACTTTGCCATACGAGCCTTCACCCAGGAGCTTTAGGACCTTAAAGTGCTCCGATGTGTTCATTGGTCTCAAAGACTGAACAGACAGATGACACATCTCATCCAGAAGCTTTGTGGCAGCCTGGATACACACAGAGCAAAAGACAACCATCAATATTTTTGTTTGCAGCAGAGTTGGGCTCAGGGTTAGCGTTAGGGTTAGTTGAAAGACTATCAAACCCGAAAGGTCTGGAAGACATTCTAATATGTTGACATCTGATCAGATGAGGTGTAGCTACTAATCACAACATTATTCCGGTTGTAGAGACTTTTGACTGACATTAACAAGCTAAATGACTGAATAATGCTCACCTCCCATCTAAAGCTAAGTCTCCAAGATGCTCCCAGTCTCAAAAATTGACCGGCTCATAGAAAAGGAAGTTTTTGCCAGAATATATTCTGGCTACACCCCTTAAAAATGTGGCAGTGGCCTGCAGAGGCTATCAACCTCAGATGCTACTGGGATTCTAAAGGTAAGTAAAATAGGAAGTCAAGTCACGTAGTACAACAATGACCACATAGGGATGAGGTTGCGATGGGTGGATGTGGCAAAAAACTTCAAAATAAAAGGTACTAATTTTAACCCAAACTCTTCTTTTCCTAAACCTAGACCATACGAAGTTGTTTTCCTGGAAAACAAATTGATAAGCAGAAAATAATTTGTTTGATTTTCTGGTATGACATCAAAATCCCTCAGTGACAATAGGCCTTTGACAATCGTCTTTAAAGGCTTTCGGAATTTCACAAGTGCATGAATCATGTTAGACCAGAAGTCTACATTTAACCTGAATAACCACAACATGAAATGCTTGTTTTCAGAGTGGAGTACCTTGCAGCTCTTTGGAATGTAACACGTAACCCGAGATGAGCTACGGGTATTAACATGTCCGTTAATAGCCTCATGAAATCCTGTCACACACAGACACACTGATCTTTGTTTTGTCTGGTGGTACGTCGATGTTTCCACCACAGCTGCCACACTTGGGTCCAGGCTTGGCTTTGGTGTCACCGCACATCCAGACATGGGGCAGCTCATTACAGCTCATTAAAGGACAACTCAGAAATGTGAATGTGCAGCACTCAGATACCGTGAATTCCCAGCTGAGGCATCCTTCACACTTAACAGACACAAACACTTGCAACATGTACTTGGCCACATTTTGTGATTAAATGTTTTCCAGCTTGAAATGTAAAACTTGAAAATACAAGGGTTTAAAATGCAGGGAATTATTGATTGTTTTTTTTCATCTCAAATGACTTTCTAAAATCAACTGAAACAGCAACTAGAGATGTATTTAATCTGAAAATGCGTTACAAAAAAAAATACTTCAAACCATTACTCTAAGATCACTAATAAAGATAAACCAATTTTTCAATATATTTTTTTCAAATTGCTATGACAGTGCAGCATATACTACAGTGTTATGTTAGGCGCATGTCTGATACATGTTTGAATGCATTTTGTGCGGGTGATCTCACAGGAAACTGAACTCTGACCCTCTCAGTGTTTTGTCTGGGCTCTAATTACTGAGCTATTCAGGTCTGTCTGAAAGAAATGTGTTGAACACTTGAGGTCAACATCAAACGATTCGGCTAACTGGCCATTCTTTCTTGAAGAGAGCGCTGAACTTAGTCAAGCTATAAACTTGGTTTTTGACATGGAGGAGGAGGAAGACAGTTCATCCTTGGAGTCATAGAGTGACTACTTGGATGATGAAGTAGAGGACCCTTCGTTTGTGACAACCAGAGGTAAACATATTTCTTTATCTTTATTTTCTTTTTTTATGAAAATGACCGCAAAAAAGGAACAGCACTTTATGATCGATTGTTCAGGGTCAAGCCTCTCATTGATGACATCAGAAGTACTTGCCAGGCTCAGAATCACCCAAGGAAGGATTTGGCTGTTGATGAAAGGATGGTAGCAGCTAAGGCCAAAACTGGCATGACTCAATACATGAGGACAAGCCCACAAAATGGGGGAACAAGCTCTTCGTGCTGGCTGAGTCAAGGAATGGCTACACAATTAATTTTAATATTTATATTGGGAAAGCACACACACACTGCACATGGACTCTCTTATGATGCTGTTATAGAGCTTATTCAGCCATAATATCTCGGCACAGGACACAACATTTACATGGAAAAAAAATGTCTAGTCCAAAATTGTTCCATGACTTGGCCAGCATGATGTTTGGAGCTTGTGGAACGTACAGGGACCCCAGTAAAGAGTGTCCCAGTGGGCAAGAAAATGCGCTCGTGAAAAAGTCAGAAAGAGGTGCGTTGCGATGGATCAGAGAGGGCCCCCTGGTGTTTGTGAAGTGGATGGACACACGGGAAGTGTTTGTGTGCTCCACAATCCATCTGGCTTTTTCAGGTGAAGCACTCCAGAGGAGAGTGAAGGGTGAAGATGGACACTGGGCAGTGAAGGACATTCCTTGCCCCACCCCCAGCATTACCTACAACAAAAACATCGGTGGAGTTGACCTGCCTGACCAACTGATTCAGTACAACTCCACCCACTCCAAACAGCCCGCTGGTATCGAACCCTCTTCATGCACTTTGTAGACATTGCCACAACCAATTATTACATCCTGCACTGTGACGTCAGCAACACACAAAGACATCATGGCTGAACTGGTGTCCCAGCTGTGTGGAGTAGACAGGACAGGACTGTCTATCAAGAGGAGCGCTCATCATGTTCCTGTTGCCATCACCGGGGCAACAGATGCCAGTGAAAAGGCCACACAAGGACGCAGGACCTGCCAACACTGCCATGAAGTTATCAGGAGAAGGAACCTCACACTGTGGAAGTGCAAGGCCTGTGATGTTGCCCTCTGTGTCATAGTTCACAGAAACAGTTTTGAATTGGCACAGTGACACAGATAAAGATGAAAGAAAACAGATTTTCTTACATTTTATTGGCAAGAAAATCTACAAGGGATTGTACAGTGCAATCAGAGAGATACAGTATGTCCACGTTTTTGAGCAAGTCCACGAATCCAGTCTTTGTCAAGTCTGTCACCACCTTCGCGCAGCTGCTGGCGCCACTTCGTCTGGTCCTCCGCCAGCCTCTCCCAGTTGTCCGTCGCAATGTCCAGGGCCTTCATGTCACGTTTTACGACATCCTTGAAGCGCAGCAGTGGTCGTCCTCTGCCTCTGGAACCAGCGCTCAGCTCGCTGTATAAGATGTCCTTTGGCAGGCGGCCATCTGGCATTCTGCGAAGGTGACCGAGCCACCGCAGCCTCCTGACCTTCAATGTTTGGAACATTGACTTGCTGCCCGTACGTGCCAGCACCGCCTCGTTTGTGACCTTGTCCCGCCATGTGATCCCGAGGATGTTGCGCAGGCACCGCATGTGAAAAGCATTTAGCTCTCTTTCGTGCCGCGCGTAAGTTGACCACGCCTCGGAACCATACAGCAGGACGCTGACCAGGCAACATTGGTCGATGCGTGTCTTAGTGCGCTCGGTGAGGTATTTGTTGGTCCAGGCTCTTGAGCGCAAACGGCTGAAAGACGTTGCGGCTTTGCCGATACGAGTCTGGATCTCCTTAACTAATGACAGGTCAGTGCTGATTGTTGAGCCAAGATACGTGAACTGGTCAACAGTCTCCAGCACATGCTCGTTCACCATTACCGGCGACGCTGCGCTTCCTGCTTGGTGCATAACAACTGTCTTTTTGATGTTGATGATCAGTGCAAATTCAGAGCATGCTGCACTGAATCTGTCCATCGGGCGATGTAGACCAGCTGCGCTGTGAGACACCATTTGCATATTATGTATTTGTTTATGCTTTCGTCAATCAAACTTTTGCCTAATCAGAATGAAATCCAATGTATATTGTTTAAGCTTTTAAATATTTTGTTGTGCTTTCTGTGCCATGGCTGACAGAACTTTGAGGAATGAGGGAAAAACGCCTATTGATACACCTGCTATTTGTTCATAACATTTGTATATAGGTTCATGCTACCTCGATCAAACATTTACATTATAATT
>NC_136908.1:23256645-23291214 GCF_949606895.1 Notothenia rossii
GAAATGACAATGCAGTTTTGTTGTATGGGAACACAGGTTTTACAAGATCACAGTTGACTAGATGTGATGGGTTTGAAACCAGTTTTTCAAATCCAGATGCCTTTAATATAAAGTACTGTAAACATTTATAATTAATGTATTGTTGGATAAGACTTTGTTTATGTTGGACTCTTCTTTTCTTTCCCTTTTTTTCTAAAGAAAAGTATAGGACATCTGAACTTTGGAATTTTGTTGTTTGAAGTGCAATATGACACAGCAGCTTTTAGGCATGATTAAACAATTTTTCCCATTTGGGACCAATTCCAAGTTTTCACTGGAAAGTGGGGGGAGCCATTTCATCCGCGAGGCACTGACATGCTGCTCTCATCTATAGTGGGTACAGTTCATGTAAAAGTTGTTAAAATGCAAAGCAAATGCATAACAACACAAACAGAGAAAACAAAGTGTTTTTTATTTTGGGACGAGATCACGTTAGACAACAAAGAGTGACATTTCTCTATGCACACTGTTTTGTATCAAAGGTCAGTGTTGGTGTATTCACTTTATGACCATTATCTCTCCCTACCCAAGTATTTCTTACAACTAAATGTTAAACATCATTGTGGCTTATTTCTTGGTAATGGTTACTGAGTAGAATTTGTAAGGCACGGACACACATATTGGTTTTTTTGTGGGTTTTTTCACACAAGGCATTCTGTTAAAGTACAGAAAAAGCACAGGCAAAAATAATGTATTTAATGATGTCTGAATTTGTGTTCCTGCATGGTGGCTAACAGTCACTCTCTCATTGCTTAATCGGACACCTGGGTAGAAAAGAGGCATCGTTAGTCAGATTAGTAACACCTGTGCTTTCCAGCTCAAAATGTTGACAAAAAGGCGAGTTACGTATTCATTTATTTGATTTACAGATTACTTACTAGCAACAAAAGGATATCCCTTTTAACTTCCAAATTAGATTAAATCTTTTTTTTATTCTTGCCTTGGTTCATTTCAACCAATAAGTAAATAAGTTTCAACCTCACAGTTATTTAGGTTTTGGATTAAATCATTGGTGAAGTGAGTGTAAAGTGATAAATAAAGAAGTACAGAAAATCACCATGGAGCAGTCAGATTTCTGTTTCAAGTGTCGAACTTTATTAATGACTAAACTTACAAAAAGAAAACATACAAAATGTATAAATAATACTGTAAATGAACTACAGTCTGACAATACTTTATTAATAATATTATTAAATAATACATAGATAACCCATAGAAAAAAAGTGAGATGCCTGCATCTTACCATGTCATATAATATAAAAAGCTCATAAATAGAATACTAAATAGATTACAAAAACAATAGTATAAAAATATTAATTGTTTCACAATATTTCTCCATCAACATTTAGCAGGCACTGTGAATGTAAACAGTCCCAAAGGGTAACAGTTGTGCCTGTGCAGAGTGTATTAGTAGGGCACATTTTAATCGGAAACATGTAAAACGAAACGTACTCACACTTTCTTAAAAACATGCCAAAAACATACATTCTGTTTTACAGCTGAATCGTAGAACTCAACGTTCTACAATGTAGCTACATTAGCGTCAAAACTGTTTTAACTCTGCGATTATATGACTCCTGGAAATTCTTATTATACTCATTGTTTGATTCTAACTTAAGCTAGCTTGTAATGATAATGCTAACATGCCGATGCTAAGCAGGTTCCTCGTCTTATTTTAGCATCTTAGCATGCTAACGTTTTGCGAGTAGCACAAAACACAAAGGTAATAGGCCTACTGTTGGGAATGTCACTAGCTTTTCCGGTTATTGGTCATAAACCAAGATATTGGACTAGGTACAATGTTGACCAAGTGGTGGAGTAAGAAGTGAAAGATCATTAAAGGGAAACAAATCATGTTGAAGGGTAAGTGAATTATAGGCCTACATTTCATGGCATGGACAGACATTTCTTTTAAGACCGTATGTGTAAACTTAATGGTGGGACTTTAGGTTTATGGAAAAGTCTAAGTCAAAATTCAATAGATCATCAAAGTCAATAGCATTAATCATCTGTGGACCATGAATGTTTGTATCACATTTTTGCCAAACCATCCAGTGGACATGGAAATGTTTCACTTAATAAGTGGAATTTGGAACCTATCGGTGGTGCTACAGGAAAGGTCAGGGGATCACAAGTCATGTAAATGCATCCACCATGCATCTGTTGTCAACGCCAGATCAATACATTCAATAGATGTTGAGATTTTTCATGCTGGACCAACTGACTTGGCATTTCCATGTCTAAAATTCTTCACTTGGTGAAACTCCCAATAGTGAATAGTGTTTTTGTGGGAAGATATTTGCAGTTGCTTATGTGCTGAGGCTTAATGTTGAGGGCATCGGGATAGTCTCTGGATAATCAGCAAAACCCTTTTTGACCAGAAGCAAAACATTCGTAGCCGTTTAGAGATCTGAACAGAGAACTGAAGCACATGGAAGGGCGTGGAGACCTCAGGGAGGGAGGGAGACTCCGAAGGAGGAACCTCTTCGCCGATCTAAAGATACAAAGGATGATCAGAGTTTAGTAGAGGGTATGGCTGTGGCTATGAAGTCAAATAACATAAGATGAATTCCCATTTAGGGACACACTTTGTATAGCTTAATGGGAAATCCACCCCTTGACAAACAGAAGTTTTCTTTCTTTTCTTTCTTTCTTTCAGTGAATCTCCTGTTTTATTTAATTTTAAATGTTTGGGATTCAAATAATCCCTGTATATGAACCAAACAATGTTGCTCCTCTCACCTGGTGAAGTGATGCATTCAGGAAGGTGGACAGATGAAGGAGGTGAGTGTTGGCCTCCTTTGCTGTCTGGGAGGACAGACTGACGTTTTCTTTGGCTGTTTTCAACCAATCAACATGCAGCCTGAAGGACTGAGTGTACATGAACAACTGGGAGAGAGACTCATTCACCTGTGAAGACATTGAGTAGACAGAGAGCCATTATATAACTACCTACAACAAACAACCTTTCTATATATAAAGGATTTCCTTGATTCTAGTCCTTTACCTTCAGTGAGTCAATATGAGCCGCAGTGTGTTTCATATCAGGAAGACCAGCCAGTCTGTTTCCCGCAACCTCTAGGTGTTCAAGTTCTTCACCTGTCTGTTTGGAGCATGATGGGAAAAGAAGTTGGCTTTAAAAAAATGAAAGATTCTAAGATATAACTTGGATTTTGAGCAAATTCAGAAAAAACTTGGATAAAAGGTTCAAACAGAAATCAATAAGACCAAATATATATATTTGTCTTCTTCCTTCTACCCTGATTGGACATCTATAAACCGACCATATTTAAGATGAAAATACATTTAATATCAATTTATTAGCCGGGACAGGTAGTATAGAGAAATCTTACCAAGTTATGGAATTTTCCGGATAATTTCGTTAACCTGTCCACCTGATGGATCATGGATCTCAACATGCCACACAGAGGAGAGGCGGGATAAGATGATGAAGGGACACACAGCCCAGCCAATAGCAGCAGATGGAGAAGACAAGGGATGCAGTCATCGATTACTGAAAAGACAAGATTATACATTTAAAAATCACCGCTTGTGACATCTTCCTGTTTTTGTGTTTCCTATAATTGTAGTGTTTCTTTTCTGTAAATGTTATTTCGTCACACTGCCATGTATTGCAGAATTGCATTTCAGCTTACAGATTCACTCAAAACTGCACACACAATGGGGGGCTACTGGCTGCAGTTTAGACTGTAGTGTCCCACAACCACAAAGTTGCATGAAAACACATTTTTATTGCTAACCTCAATCTAGAAAAACCATGCACATGTCAACACAAGATGATTCCATATGTCAGAAGCACTGCCATTCCATTTGATCATCAGAAATACGTTGCATTGGGTTGTCCAAACATTTAAAAACCCTGATGCAGCAGTTCAGATTTAAAGCTCCGCAGATGTGAATAGAGGTTTATAGGTCAGATGATGATTTACTGCTAGCAAATTTAGTGGCCGAGTGTGTTAATGCGGGGATTGGAAACCGAGATTACTGCAGACTGATCATTTGTATTTCTGAGAAGCAGTGTCATGTGGTCCTGAGAAAAATCATCTCAGCAAAAATGGCAGAATTAGTTTGTTTTTCTAAATATTTTATATTTATCTACACATTCTTTCACATTAATTCTACTAAAAAGGTCCAAGATAGATGGATACTTTATTGCTGTGTTTCTTACATTGTGATTACTCTAAGTCGCAAATTCACTCAACCTTTACCTCTGTTTTTGGTCTCCATCCATTCTTTTTCGAGCTTTTTCACTGAAAAAACATTCCTTCTGTTGCTATAAAAAGTGAATGGAGCAGAAGTTGCAGGCCATAAAACCCTAACAAAGAGCTGAATGACGCGCACACTCTGTGTAAAGCTACGGGGAACTTTACTGATGATTCTGCATGAGTTTACGACAGAGGGAAACACCTTTCACATTACACCATCATTTGACCCACAGGTGTGCAGACTATTTGATGTCAATGTGTCTCTCATGAATGAATGGGCCTCAGTGTTTGAATATTTCCTCCTTGTGTTTTTTTACAAAGAAAGTATCATCCAGCTGTCATTTCTCAGTTTTTTCCACCAGAACTCTTTTAATCAATCTTTGAACGAATATTTCCCATTAATTCCCTGTGGTTTGTTTATCTTGGTCTCTGAGGCTTTATTGTCAGTGGAGATCAAGGAAATAACACATCAGTCAAGACAGCTCATGTAAATCTATCCACGGGTTTGTGCAACTTGAGAAAACCCATTAGCCGGAGCAACAAAGGAATGAGCTGTCTGTTGGTGTTACATCAGGGTGAAGGAATGAGAGGTATGTTGTGGGTTTCTCTCCCCCCACACCCCCTGCCTGCTCTGGGCCTCCTGTTAGAAAAGGAGAGGGGAGCGGGCACAGAGGTCTGACTCAGATCGATCTGTGTGGTGACGTCACCCGGCTGACGCCTCAGGCTGCACTCTTTAGAGGGAAAACATCCACTTTGTAATGAGTGTCTCAAACGGTGTACTTTAAAAAACACTTGTACTGCCATTCAGACATTCACTGCAGTAACTTTAAGGTCAAAGGTCAATTTGAGGAGAATCCAGTACACTTTTGCGGTCAGCCTGACAATCGCTGTACATTTTCACTAGAGTAAGCTTGTTTTTTAATCTTTGAAATCTTAATATAACACTGCCTTGCTAGTTTTTTAAAGTTCACAAAACAATCACATTCGACACAAGCACCACAAGTACCATCTCGTTCTATTGTATTGGACAGAAGGCAGGCCGATATCTTAAAAGGGGAGCTGATGCGAGGAAACATCTGGAAGAAAGACCTTAAACTATACCCCTGTTATTACCTGATAACAGTAAAAACTGCACCGATAGGATGGTTCAAAAGGGGAGCCACACTGAAAACATATCATCCCATTAGATCCCCAAATAATCACAAACAGATGTTCACTCAAAGCTGAAGTCTTTCAAATTGGCCAATAAAAGTGCACCCTCAGCTTTTTGGTTGTGTCTTTCTACAACCAATAACAAGTCATTGTAAGTCAGCACAAACTAAAAATGTGGAATAGCTCCATCACACTATTGGAAAACTACTGAAGAAGACATCAGCAAAAATTCTGTGTCATACTAGAAAAACATCCCCGGGCAGTACATTCATGTATTTTGCAGTATAAAAAGCTGTGACAGCATTGCAGGTCAGAGCAGAACTGCTTAAGAAGTAAATTGGCTCTCTTTAATGTAGCTATCAGACCATTTCGTCAGCACACGCTCACTCACACACGTAACATCAACACACCCATGTAATGTATCACACACTTCTACAGTATCTGACGTATTTCGTGTCAGTCTCATTTCCTCATCTGAGCCCGAACCTCTGATGAACTTCTGTTGGGAAGTGACAGCATCGGGCAGGAAGTGCCACACACATGCCCACTTAACTTTCTCTGATAATGACAGAAAAAAACCTCTTTAATTAAAGGACTTTCAGAGAACTGGCAAACCACAAAAGTAATAATTGACATTTAAATAAAAGATCATTGTGGTGAGCCACATTTTTATCTGTGTTCAGATGAAAATTATGAATAATTTCAAAGCAGTTGAGATACATTTGAAGCAGAACTGCTGTACTTCATTTTTTTTTTTTAAAACAACAAAGAGAGAACCACACGATTTGTATGTTTGGTCCTTATTTGCGCCGGTGTGCCTAACGTAATGTTAACTATAACAACTGAATACAATCATTTCAAGTGTAAGCATGTTACTGCTGCACCCATTAACCAAAGTGACGTTGCTTCTGGCTATGAAGTTTGAAAGAACTGAACTTTGTTCTTTTTTTCTTTTATCTTTCATAGAAAAATCTCCATTATGGCAAAGGAAAACGATTACAATCCAAAATCGAGGGCAGCAGGGTCTCTGCAGATACAGAATCTGACAACATAGCAAAGCTTTACTTTTGTATGAATCTATACAATGTTTTATATTAGCAATAGCCTAAATATTAAACACGATTGATTTTATTCTAGAGAGAAGAAAATTGCCTTAAAAACATCTGTCCTTTTTTCAGGAAATTGTCATTAACAATAATAAGTCTAACATATATTCAAAATCTTTTGAATGGGCTATTCATTTCCAAACTAAGCAACTGCTATGTGCAGTTTCTCATGTTGCAGCGTCTTGTTCCCTCTTACATCATCAAGCCTGACACAGATAGCGTGACGTCAACCATGAAGTGCAGACGTCTTGAGTTGCAGTACCACAGTCAGCCACTGGGGAAAACTGTCAGTGACTCCATATCTTAAAGCATTGATCCTCATACAGTGAGTGTGCAAACTAAATTACAATAAGTGCCCTGATGATGTGCAATGATGACATCACCATCTGTCTAGCTGAGTCATGAATTTCACTTCCTTCAGACATATACACACACTGTGTTTACTGGCGAGTCAACAGGTTTTTACTAATTGGTTAGTAATCGACTAGTTGTGTTTGACTGGATAAGAGTGTTATGCAATGTAAGAATCATCATAACACCAGGGACTGTGGCTGGAGACCTTTATTGCTCATTCTGACCACAAGCTCTACTTTCATTCATAGAACTGTGTTTACATACATCCTGGTGGTGTCAGGAGTGGGCAAGTTATTCAGTTATCACTACGTAAGAGATTCTTGAAAGCTCTGATTGGTCGACCAAATCAGAGCAAGATTTTTAGGTTCCATGAACCCCTATTCTGACACAAATTGTGTAAAAGTATACACTTAAGTTATTTTTCTATATTGACGTACATTTGTATATGAAAATATTGCAACAATAAAGCGAATTATTGCAAAAAATCTTATTGTTGACAAGTTCAAACTACTCAAGGGAAAGTCCCACCACACACACACACCCACACATAAGACCAGCCAATCACAGCCCTACCTGACACCAAACATTTTGTGAAGGTGAAATAAAATTCCATCACATTTGAACACAGCTTACATATTTTTCACACTCACCTATTTATTCTTTCACTAATTGATTCTTTCACTTGCACAAATTACTCAGGCTCATAGTAAGAGTGAAGACCACGTGCAGCAGAGCCCCCCTCCTCCACTCTCACACACACACACACACACACACACACACACACACACACACACACACACACACACACACACACACACACACACACACACACACACACACCACTCTATAAACTGATTCTTAAAGTATCATAAACAAACTTACTTTTCATCTTTTCTTCTCTTGCGGTAGTAAACAAACCTCCTTCTGAGTCCAGTGTGTGCACTGTACTTGTGTGTGTTTGTGTATGTGTGGACTAAATGTAAAAGTTCCCTTTTATAGCATAGCAGCATGACACATCACCTGAGTCATCAGCCATCGTCGCCATTCAACGCCCACGCTGGACAACCCCCCCCCCTCCCTTCCCCTCCACTAACCCCCCTGATCTGCAAAAAAAGTTTCAAATTTCTTTGTTGAGGTGATAAACCATAAATCAATTGAAATAGAAGAATCAAAAAATACAAAATTGAGCAATTGTCTTTCATTCCTCCCCCCACCTCCTGCAGCCTGATTTCATCACCTTCTTCTTGTGTTTGACTTCTCTTGTCTCTTGTTCACAAACACATGGAGGCTTACAAATGCAGAAAGTGAAAAAAGAAAAAAACAAGATTAAGAGTTTTTTACACTGAAGCCTATTCTAATTTCCAAATTACTCCTCTTGTTTGTGTCTTCCAGCTAATCCAGATAAGAGGGAACAGATCATGTATTTAAAGGAAAAATAGGAAACATGACATCCCTGCAACAGATACCATTAATAATGAATGCAGGGAAGATGATAAACTAAAGTAAACAAAGACCCCTTCCTCCTTTCATAGGCCAAATGCATCCAACCACAGTGAATGTGCACTTGAACCCCAGCTGCACTTGTAACACTTTCGTGGTCAAACTGCGTAGCTCCCAGTGTGGTTTCCTGCAACTAATAAAATGTATAAAACCAACCTTGATAAAAGGAATTGAAACTCAATAAAACGGAAATTCGCAGGCTTGAAAACGTCATTTTTTGACAGCTTAGCTGCGTATTTGCTCTTGTGGAATTTCTATAATTTCAAAGAACAGTGATGTTTGAAAAATCTTTTAAAATTGTATGACCTCCTGGTTTGTCAGTATTCTTGCCAAAGTGGACAAAAACAAGAAATTGCATCAGTTATTAATCCTTGTTGTCTGGAAATGAGGTTACCTGAAATAATGCAGAGTTGAGATGTAATCTTCAAAGGTTTTTTTTGATGAATCTTCAGGAACACACTTGTTCCCGTTACTGAAAGTCATCTCGGTAGCATTTTTCTGTGTCAACTACGTATCTGTAGTTAGATTGTGGTTAAAGTCTGATTACTGTAATAATCTTTTTCCTAACCCTGTAGCAAAAGACGATGTTGAAACAATGTCAACATGTGAAAGTGGTTACTTGTAAGGGTGAACTATTATATATGTTTCCCCTTAATCTGCAGCTCACCTCAGCTTTATAGTACATTTCAGTTCCTTTTTTAGCTTTCCCCCCACAACTCGACCCTCTCAAAGCGTCATTTTTAACCACAGCAGAAAGCTTACTGGACATTACCTGCTCATCATACAGACACAGTGGAGCATTTAGTGGTCCCATCCCATTGTTCAGATACCCCAAAGTGCGTAGAATGTCCCATTTGGCCGAATACGAATTTGTCCAATGGTCCCTTACTCTGAAAACAAATGCACATTGCTCAGAAGTCCCATTGCTCTAAAAAATAATCGCTCTCCTTCAACAAACAGAAGCGCATGGCTAATAATTAAGTTGAATGACACAAATGAATGATCCTTAACCATGATATTAAACCCAACCAATCCAAACCAAGTACTATAGCCAATCAGAAGCAGATTAGGATTAGTCATGCCTTTGCATAGTAGCAGAGTGTCTATTTTTGGAGCAATGGACCATCGGACAAATGGGCTTTCGGTCAATGGGAGACCCCCCATTTAGCAGCTAAAGAGCAGGGTGATTCCGTCAGGAGTTGGCGGGGACCAAAAAGAGAGAGAAAATATTTAACTCAAAAGTGACTTCAAATGAATAATCAATATGTGTTAGCTACAGTATATCATCTTTAAAAGTGATGAAATGTCAATTTTGTGTTCACAACTTATTTCCAAGTTATTGCGGGTTTAAATAAAATGGTATTTGTGATACCAGTTTGCTGTTTAAAAAAACTGATTTTTTTAATTAAATGTTGCAATAATTCCCCTGAAATATCCTTTGCTGACTCAGACAGACTCAACTGTCAAGATTATAAAAGGAAGAGGGCACAACCAGATAACATCATTTAAACAGTTCCGGTCCTGCACATATGTGGAAAAAACATTTGTTAAATGTAATCGTTTTAAGTTGGTAACAGCCTCCTCATGGCTTCATATGTCTGATAATTTCATCCGCATTAATTAGCAACTGAGGGAAATTTAAGGTTTTTAATATAAGTTTTGATTTTTATTCAAATAACTTTAATACAGATGTTTAATCAAACATCTGTCAAATATATTTTTGGGCATTTCCACTCCTATTAATTGGAAATGTTTAAAAGAAACTTGGGGATTGAAATGCACTCATAGGTACGTGCGGTTGAGGTGACATTACATTACATTGCATTTAGCTGACGCTGTTATCGCATTCGACCAAGAAGATACAAACTTGAAGAAAACGGAATCATATAAATAGGGGAGACCAGGGACAGTTGCAACACGGGTCAGCTGACCAATCAGAGCAGCCTGGGCTCTTGTTTCAGACAGAGGGTGAAAAGTGGTGCTGCAGCACCGGCGTGCATGAGAAAAATATTGAACTTTTTTAACATTAAAGCATGTAAACATGTCACAACATTTTAAAATGACAAGGAAATATAAAAAAAATTAAATAAACGTCATTATAGTATACACTCACCAATACATTGTACACAAAATCCATCCTCCTTTCTTTCCTCAAGAAGAGTTTTCAGTTCCAACAATAAGTCCTGTTCTAACGCCATGGAGGCTAATACTGAAAGTTGTGAGTGTGCAATCGTATTTCTGACCATTGCTGAGCTCCTTGCACACTTTTTCGTTAAGCTGAAGATCCACTCGGGTTTCCCCAAACGTTTTCAAACGTCATCATATGCCTGCTATGGCCCCGGTGTCGCCAACTCGAAATTGGATTGGTCAATGCAACAGTTTCATTGACATTTATTTATACAAGCAACCAAGCGCAGCACAGAGAAAAGCTATGCAATATAGAGAATAGAAGATTATAAATCATTTAATACATGTTAAAGTTAAAGAAAAAACTATATTAAAAGGTCGGTCAGTGATTCCGATAGTGTTTCGGCCAGCAGAGAAGGCCTTGCTGGCCCTGACGGCCCACCATTGGAAAAAGGTTTCTCGGAGAGTGCAGACCTCTGCCAAGAACATGTTGGGGATCAACTTTTTGCAATTATATCGTCATCGCACGAATGCAGCAAAAACGCCCTATTTCAAAATAGATAAGTAACACTTAATTTGCAAATCTGCTCTGTGATTCAGATCAGACCAAAGTGGAATGAATTGTTATTGGCCCATGCTCACCATTCTGCCAAGTTTCCAAAAAATCTACTTTTATTTTTGCTTAATGCTGTTAACAAACCATCAGACAAACAAGCTGAGCTAAAAACACAACCCAATACAAACACAAGCATGAAAACTAATTAAATGTGTTGACAGTTAATATTTCGCAGATATTTTCCAAATGTACATTTTGCAGTGACAGTCAACAGTTCAAACATGTCCTTGTTATGTTGATAAAAAAAAGTACAAATTATACTTTTGCTTTTTGCTGCTGCAACTTAGACTGAATTTTTGGAGGGATGGCAGAAAATGACCAAGTTAAACTTCTGTTTAATAACTCAAGACTCACACACTCAGTTTAAGTCACTCTGGATGAAGTGTCAGCTTAAAAAAAGCTAACATTTTACTTTATAGTTGTGTTACTCACTTCATTCATAAAATTGCGGGTTTTTTTTTTGTGAAAGCTGCATTATCAGTGGGTTCCAATTGCATTTGATGAATGACGTTGCAGAGTTTCCAAGAAGCTACTAGTTTCCTGCTTCCTATATATGAAATGTTTGTAATAGAGAACATCCACCCACCATGATACACACACATGAGAGCTGCATCCTGAAATCCTCAAACCTTCCAAAAACCTAACCCTCTTTGTTTTTTTAAATGCATGTGTGACTGCCGTCAGATTGCAGATGGTGTTTGGCTTCAAATGCTAATCTTCTGAAGTTTGTGTCAGGGAAAGCAATGCATGGAAACATACGTCATAACGGTTGTAGGGCTGACTCGTCTGACCTCCTTTTGTCATCAAAGATAATGCCATATGGGGTAATGGAGAGTCTGTGTGTTTCGGTGTGCGTGTGTGTGTAAGGGGGGAGGTTGGGCCAGTCCTAAATAGCGGTTTTCACAGGCCAACTATTCATTTCCTAAACCACCCACGTTCCGGATATCTTCTACTTTTTATCTTTTTTCCCCCCCTCACTCTTCTCTGACCTTTGTTGAATGCAGGAATGTGAGGAATGCAGCAGTGAATGGGCGAGTGGTGGAGGCAGCAAGCAAATGATTGACGGATGCAGGGTTTTTTCTAATGCAATGTGAGATCACATAAAGCAATGTGAGATCACATAAAATTCCTAACGTTTGTCTGCTATTTTTGGCACACACAAAATAGCCTGTCTAAACATGAAAGCCCGGCACTAAAACGTTCAGCAAGGGCATGAAAAGACAGTACGGCAATCGGCCCATGGAGGCTTTGACCTGGATTGTCTATTTTTAGGGATTAAACAGTGACACAGACTACCTGCCAACAATTTAATCACATTACGCAGGAATTTAGCATGGCAGCCATACAATAGCCAGATCTCCATGGATAATAATTGAAGCGTGTAATCAAAGCAAAGATTGAAGCAACCAGCGTGTCAGTGCTTCCTGTGGAATTTCTTGATTTTGTCGGAGTTTGCTGTTCTGTCTGAGAACCCGACAGGACTCTGATCTCATTCTGAGTACTTTTCCAAAGGTTTTTTTATTATCATCATATGTGGAAAGTTAAGTTATGCAGCAGTTACTTTTTCCAATCAGGAAAGAGGTTTAAGTTTTCACCCCCATGTCTGTGTCTGCTTGCTACTACGTAAAATCAATGAGTTATAGATTTGTCATCTTTGGACCCACTGGCCGAGGATGGACGGACAAAATAACCAACATGTCTCATGTCTAGTCGACTGGAACAACATGTGGCAGGATGGATGCTGCTGCAAAGGTGCTTCATCACATCAGACTATATAATTCCTTGAGAACAGGGAACAAACTAATCATGGCTTATGAGGAACTGATTGTAATGAATTTTTCCATTTAACCTTTTTGTTGATGAATTGAGCCCTTACTAGACGATTAAGAGGAGCAGTGAGTCATCAGTTAGTGACGGTACAAAACAGTCCAAAAAACAGGTGATTAAACAAATATAAGGCTGATTCAGTATCAAGTATGACTATGTCAGTGTTCATGTTTTGTTTAAATTCATTATTAAAAATAGCATCTAAGGTGAGAGAAGTAAAGATTGAGTTTGAACTTGCATCTGTGGAACCTCTTAATACAACGTCTGCTGATTGTTTGATAATTCAATTTGACATAATAAACCGGCATGTGCACCAGCAAATTACCGAAAATTGTCAGGCAGAAGTGATAGTGCCAAATTGTGTGTCGTACAGAAAGCGGTCCTACTGAAGTCGTGTGCAGCTTCTCTTCTTTTAGAATCACCCCAAAAGTCTCAGAATGTCCTACAACACCTACAGAACATCACAAATGAGCTGAAATGCTTATTTCTTAAGAGTAGATAAAGCTATGGGAATTCTAAAGAAATTAGGAATTCCTTATTTTTCCAGTATGGGTTCAGAATGAATGTGTGTCTATTTCAATAGTCACTGTGTCAGATAAGGCGATTTTATAGTAATACAATGTTAAAAAGCGTGACTTGACTAAACAACCAATGAAATCCTTCCGTCTTTCATGACATCATCGGTAAAAACAGAACTGGGTACTAGATTAATTGAATTTAAACAGTAGCTGTGAGCAGTGGTGTAAAGTAACTAAGTACATTTATTAAGTAAGTACAATTTGAGATACTTGTACTTTACTTGAGTATTTCAATGTGCTGCTACTTTGTACTTCTACTCGACTACAATTCAGAGGTTAATCGTGTACTTTTACTCCACTACATTTATTTAATACCTTTAGTAACCTACAGATTTGGATTAATTATAACCAACCGTTAAATCAGACTTTAGTTACATCTGGAGTAAATTCACAAGCTACCCTGCAGTATACAACGTCATTAAAACTAGCTGCACCTTTACCAGCTTTGAGAACACTTTAATGATCAATAATTATAATCAACATACGTATAGTATATATTATTCTAAAATGGACCAATCTGCATAATCTTTACTTGAGTGCAGGCCTTTTACTTGTAACAGAGTATTCCTACACTCTGGTATTATACATTTACAGTACAAAATCTAAGGACTTCTTCCACCTCTGGCTGTGAGTGTGATGCAGCTGGGTTGTGTTCAAAAGCCTAAATGAAGGATGAAAATATGACTGTGACGTATCACAACAGCTTCTTTCTCATCAGTGATCTTAGCTTCTCCATGTTTGCAGTTGAACAGAGCTATTGGTCAAACTCACGTTGTGAGGGAAAACATCGAAGCAATTGTTTGCTGCAGCTGATGATTGTTGGCAGTCTAGATCTGGGCCGACACCCTGCGACTGGCAGAGAGTCCTTTTTACGCTTTGTTATGTTCCCGCTTCCAGCTAGAATACTTAACAAGATATTTAATAATGAATAACAGGAACATGTGCAAAAGTAAGTGTAAGTAATCTACTTATAGTGCAGTATACAGTTCAAATGTGATGCCACTATTCATATTTAGACATTAATACATTCATCCTTTATTCATACTTGGACAAAAATAAAGAAAAGGTAAAACCAAACAATTACAAACAGCAATACTAGCAGAGAACAGGCAAAAACCATTATAACCTTAAAATCAAACTTTGAAATAATAGAAAAAAATTGAATAGATGCATTGAAATTATTAAAATGTAAAATTAAATACAGTTGAGTAAAACCATTACTAATTACAGATTCAGAAGTTCATGATCACATTGATTTTGAGGAGGTGTTCTATTTTTTATTTTTTTTATTGGCCCTCTCACGAAAACTTCCACTCATTCCTTCAGGTTTACTTTGACAGAGGAGTATTTTTGAACGTGGCCTGCAGAGCGATGGGGTTCTCATAGGTGGAAGCGTCAGGATGTTGCATCATTTCAGACTGCCGATGCTTGTTGAGGGAAAAAAGATTGGAAAGAAAAAAAAAACATTAGAAAATAAGAAAACACATACAATTATATTAAATGACACAGTGTAATTTAAATGTATTGAAAACGGACAAAAACATTTCAAAACATTAGTATCTCCAGAAGGACAACCAGCTTGTCCGTGTCTGCTTCTTCCCTGCATCCTTAACCTGTGAGTCATTCATCACCTGACCCAATCTCACACACACACACACACACACACACACACACACACACACACACACACACACACACACACACACACACACACACACACACACACACACACACACACACACACACACACACACACACACACACACACACACACACACACACACACACACACACACACACACACACACACACACACAGACAGACAGACAGACAGACAGACAGACAGACAGACAGACAGACAGACAGACAGACAGACAGACAGACAGACAGACAGACAGACAGACAGACAGACAGACAGACAGACAGACAGACAGACAGACAGACAGACAGACAGACAGACAGACAGACAGACAGACAGACAGACAGACAGACAGACAGACAGACACACACACACACACACACACACACACACACACACACACACACACACACACACACACACACACACACACACACACACACACACCTTGTCCCACAGGGCGTTCTGACTCCCACCTCTTAAAAAATGCCAGCATGGCCATCGCCCTTCTTGGTAATGTGGCAATCCACATATCATCTAGCAGCTATTTTCCATATTTATGTTTTACATAATTTGAGTAAATATATTGCAGATACCTGGAGTTGTTCATAGTCAGAGGCGACATTGCAGGACCTCATATTAGTGTAGGTGTGTTCTCCCTTCACTTCAATCATCTGAAAAAATGCAAAATATAAAGAACTCGTATTATGACACTAGTCCCTTCCTTTATATTCATGATGTTAAAGGCAATTACATTTGTTTGGAACAAGATATGACATTGACAGCCAAGATAGACACACAAATTAAATATATTTAAAGTTGTAGGTTAGTTGAGTAAAAAAGGCGGAATAAACAACTCTCACGGCAGCATCAGATTTCCTTTCATTGAATATGATGAGTATTATTGGATCCCAAAAATGAAAAACACTATCTAATGTCAGAGAATGGCTCAAACATCTCCAGTATAGTTGTTGAATTTAAGTTATTGTTTTGTAAAAATGTGGTAAAATATTGGTCTTATTAGGAAACTGATAATCTCATGCACGAAGCACATGCAGTATTAATATTTGCCCTTCATGACGTTGTACCCTTGTGCTTTCAAAAATCAATTGGACCCAAATTGTTTATTTTGTGAACGCTGCAGGGCAGAGACTCCGTTTTTAAAAATGTTTAAAGATGAGTCAGACTGACTTCTTCAGTCAAACAGAGAGGCTGAAGGATGTCAGCGAGACGAGACAGTGACTAGACTGTGACATGCAGAGCTTTTCAAAATCCTTATCAGATCTATCACATTAGTGCGGTGCAGGGGGTAATTTTTCACTGTCTCCTTTTCTAACTGCCTGTCACTTTCTCAGTTTGAGTTAAGTTTCCGCTTACCTTCAGCCTGCGGGATATACTGAGGACGAGAGGAAAAACAAACACAGAGGAACTGTTAGCTGAAGGATGACCTTTTTCACCAGCATTTTATGTTTTCAATAACTGGAAATGTCTTATAATTAAAACCAAATTCTTGATTCTTATTCAATCATTACTTGAACCTTAAATAAAGCATACGGAAATAAATGTGGAGAAACTTTATTTACAATATTACCAACTAAAAACAATAATAAACATAGAATCATAGGCATGCACCAAGAAACACAAAAATCACAATTATTTTTGAAGGGAGGAATAGGGTGAACTTAAAATTACACTAAGGATTAAAGTGATGTAAGCTTTAGATTGCTCTTGTAGATTCTTACCCTCGATACTTGTACACATCTACAACAACAGTCATAATGTAGAGGAGCAGCAATACTCCACATATAGTGTAGGGTAAAACAACACCCTCGATCCGGCCTGAAAAACAAGATTAACACATAACAGAAAAACACATGTTATACATCCTATATTGTAAAAAAGGGGGATTTTCATGTATTTTCTATAATAATATTTGTTATCATAATACAATATATAAATACTGAGAAAGTATCAATACACTAAAGCTCCCTCCTTCCCATACATGGATGTATAAAGAGAAGTGGATACAGCGTCAGAGGCCCTGTCCATTCCTTTCAGAGTTGCTCAGTGGCACAACAAGCCCAAATTGAGCAACTGTAGATCCAAAAAGTACCTGGGCACTGAGAGCATGGGCACTTGAGATTTCCCTTTTAAGCCCCGCCTCCAATCTCCTGCTGTCGGCTCAGTCAAATTGAATGGTGAGGGGAAATAACTTTGGTGCGTTTTACAACTTTTATACCCTAATGATTTAAATGAGGGCTATAAAAGTGAGTCAGTGTGAACTATTTGTGGGCCAAAATGACATCAGGCACTAGAAAGTAAGTAAAGTACCACAGGTTGCTTCAAAGACTGGCACTCTTCCTTGGGGCCTTGACCCCATATTGAAAAATGTTGCATTCAAGCAAGCTTCTCTTTTTTAAAAGATTTAATTTCAAAACAATACTATGTATGGTAAGAAAGTTCAGCTACAGTGCCATACAGTCATTCCCAATTGGAATGACGATGCAAAGACGTCAAGGGCGCAGATAAAGAAGACCCCTAATCACCAACTAATCAGAACAGGATGGATATTTTTGGCTGGGGGGCTTCATGAATTTCTATATTTATCTATCGGTTATTTACAGATATCCGATTGCAAGTATCATGGTTTTTTTGAGGATCGGAAATGACTTAAGGAGACAGGCGCTGAAATGGAGCATTTCAGACAGAGGTTGAATACATGTAAATGAAACAGTATGTATGAGGAAAAATAAGAAAAGATTAAAGCATGTAAACATGTTCTTGTAGAAACCCAAAATACAACTGTCATCGTAAAGAAAAGCATGATATGTCACCTTTAAGAGTACAAAATTAAAGAGATAACTGTTTTTTCAGTACAAGTGAACTGTTAAAAAAAAAATCCAGCTTGTGATGTACAAAAGGAGCAGAGTAGGAGCATTAGCGCGAGGAAGCAGTATAGTGTTATAGCTCTAGGTTTACCTGTTGTGGTTTTGACCTCCAGAGATACAGGTCTGGACCTCTGAGAGGTCATCAGACTTTGAGCCTCACACAGATACAACCCGCTGTCCGTCTGGCTGACCTGCAGGACCAGCTTTTCTCCTTTACCAATCTTAGTCAGCTGTGATGAGGAGAGGCGATAAAAACTCAGGTCAGAACTAGGGGTATAACAGTATCCGTATTCATCAAATCATAGACATGAAAGCCGAGAGACCAAAAATAAATAACGGAAGCTTTTGGCTTATTTCAATTGCTATGCGCCCTTGAAACAGTTTCTTATTATTTATTATGTAACATTTTCAAAACATTCTTTTTAGTTTTACAGCTTCATGAAACCTTTTT
The DNA here is from genome assembly GCF_949606895.1 of Notothenia rossii. NCBI lineage: Eukaryota > Metazoa > Chordata > Actinopteri > Perciformes > Nototheniidae > Notothenia > Notothenia rossii. The sequence continues at coordinate 23,275,149 of NC_136908.1, forward strand.
GTTTGACTTCAGCCATTATAGATAATAATAATAATAATAATAATAATAATAATAATAATAATAATAATAATAATAATAATAATAGATTTAATTTGTTAACGCTTTTACAGGTGCTCAAAGACACTTTACAGATAATAGTGAAGAAAAAAGAAAAGAGAAGAAAGGAACAACAAATAAATATATATATATATTTATTTGTCTATTATTATTATTATTATTAAAGTTAAAGTCAAATAATACAAAAACAATCACACATGAAAAGCCAAATTGAAGACGTGAGTTTTTAATAATATTTTTGAAGAGGTGAGTTTTTAATAATATGGCCATCTGAGTGTGTGTGGTACTGTTTGTGGGTTTTTTTTAACTTTGTAATACAGTTAATTATTCAAAAGGTTAGAGTTCCTTATTTGTATACTGAAACCTGCACTACTGTTCAAAAATAAATAACAACAAACCTGGAATTATGCATTTGGGATTTTTTTTTGCTTTTTCTTGTTGTACCGAACCTGTACCGAACCGTGACCCCCAAACCGAGGTAGGTACCGAACCGTGAATTCTGTGAACTGTTACACCCCTAATCAGAACAGTTTTTAAAACATAACCCTAACCCTAACCCTAACCCCTGTAGTGTTTTGGTTAATAAATGTGTGCCTTCAACAGGAGATTAAGTAGGTGTTGATTACCCATGATTGCCGGGAATTAATGTGCAAAATCAAAAGATCCAAGCAGAACTTTGTGTTACAAAAGACAAGTACTGTATGACCAGATGTGTTTGGATAAGTGCTGTGAATTTATCAGATTTTCCCGATACAATTATCTTTGCCAAATTATTTCACAATTCCTTTTGATTACTGTTATTGTTATACATGTGAAAAAATTGAAACAATTTCAATACTGTCACGTACATTTTTTATGGAAAGTAGAGCTGGTGTGTTCCGAAATGCAAGAGAGTACAGCTCACTTTGAACATTAAGACTTCAATTTAACAAATATCCAGGGAAGGCAAGGCAAGCAGAACGTTGTGTGACAACATACAAGAATCCCACAGAGACTGAACAAAAACCAGGACTTAAATACAAGCAGAGCTGAGGAGGAGATGAAGTGCCGGTGTGCAGGAGGTCAGGTGGTTGTAGGGCTAAAGGGGAACAGGGGAACTAATAAAGCGTGGAGAGATGATCAGACGGGAAAAGGCACAATGACAGGAAGTAAAAACAGACAGTGTTTTTACTAAATAAAACAAGTAATAGAAGCGTACACAAAAAAAAATACCGCGGCAAAACTCATCTTTGTTTATTGTGCGCTTTTTTGGGGGAGATGAAAAACGTTTTTATGTATGTGGCGTTGGGGAAGGAAGGATGCAAAACGAGAACATAAAGAAAGGGAAATGATTTCAGAGGCGCAGCATTATTTACACAATATTATCATGTGTTTATTACTAACAAGTTATTTTTAAATATCACAGTTAGCATACAGTGTAATCGCCTCACTGCTACATATTTTAACAATTTAAAGCATAATCCTTCCAGATCATCTGAAATGTGTTGGATGTGGTTTAGGTCAGGGCTCTGTTTGAACCAGTACAGTTTTACAACAACAAACTGGTTTCTTTATGGTGCTGTTTTTGTATCATTTAGCAAAGGGCCTTTGTTGTGTTGAAACAGGAAAGGGCCATTTCCAAACTGTTGTTGACAGAACACTTTCGTCTTAAATATCATTGGTTCAACATGAAGACCCCATCAAGAGCCTTGTTTCAAATGTGACAATGGACTGTACACTCAATATCCAGAAAACGATCTGAAGAGCATTGTCCGTTATACTTGTTTCGGGCACTTTTACCCCTTTTTCGATTAAAGAGGTTCAAGGGCTGATTTGGAGTCAGTGCCAAATTGCGAACCAGTTCTTCATTTTTTAATGCAGCAGCTGGGTCGAACCGAGAACCACATAAGTAAGAGGCTGGGGCAAGAATAATCTGAGCAACAACAATAAATGGCAAGTAGACTATGGCACAGAGTAGAACGTTTTTACAGAAGCAATTGTGCTGAGATTGCAAAGTGACTAGAATGAGGCCTCACACATACAACGTCATGCTACATTAACCAGGTATGCTTGAGTGGTGGTTATGCTAAAATAATCCATGTTATACAAGAGAAACGTTATTTACGGCGCTATGTTGCCAAACATTTGTAATTCAAACTAAAACAAATATTCACCAGCTGAACCAAACAAGCACCGACACGGGACTAGAACCAAACTGATGTTCAGTAAAAAGAGGTAATATAATTTGTTTAATGAATATGATCATACACGTATAAAAAGTTGCCTAACAAGTAATAAATAAAAATCAAATAAAGTAGACTGTCTGGTACCTTTCCAAAGTCGTCTCTGTACCAGGTGTAGAGGCTCACAGGGGGGTTGGCCTCACTGAAGCATGTGAGTGTCACCGATTGGCCCTCAAACACAGGGGCAGAGTTGCTGACGGTTGCCACGGTGTCTTTAGGACCATCTGTTGGGAAACAGACAGTGTGGTGTTAAAATAATAGTTCGCAAAAATATTAGCAGACTGTCTCGGAAAGTATCTTTACTGTAGTACTATACAGTTCTGAGGTATTCCATCATCTACTTATACTTCACTTCACTACGTTCATTTGATTTGAATTTGAATTCACTAGATAATGCAACATGAAAGCAACAGCATTAATAAGTAATGTTATAGGTTTGGATAAGAGAAGACTTTGTAAACTTCACAAAGTACCCAGCACTTTTTAAAGTAAATAACATGATAGCCCCTACTTCCCCAGCTGCACTGTAATGTACAATAATAAATCATGAATAAGCGTATAAATGTTCAGAAATGGGCCATTGTGAAAAATGAGTAGTTTTGCTTTTTGATGCTGATACTTCTGAATGAACTACTTTCAATCGTGCTTATACACACTATTTCTACTTTAATTTAGGTCAGTTCTGAGCTCCTCTAACACACAGTACCACTGCCTGCCGTACAGTAACAAAGGCACCTTGTCATGTTGCAGCCATATAGTTTACTATTAATTAATTCTGTCAAAACCAAGCCAAGACTTGTTCAGCTCTTTAAACACTGACAGCTTTAAAACAAAACTTCCGTCTTCGCATGAAAATAAAATCCCCTTCAGGTCAAGTGAGTAAAAGTCATGTTGAAACAAGTCGGTATATGTGTATTCCCAAACCACGCTCTGCTGTCTCTCACACAGCTAAATGGTCAATAAATCAGTGTCAGTTTGTTCATAATGAGGGGGGTAGGAAGAAGAAGGAAGGGAAGAGGAACTTGTTAAATGTGTCAGTGAGTATAATAATGTATACATCTGTCCATAATGGTTATTATTCAGAGATTCAAAGAGAAAAATTGACTTCTTTCAGTGAGTTTACCAGACTAATTATATTTGTAAAAATACTTTTTGCACATTTCATGTATTCTGAGGATGTGGTTTCCACAATTTAGTTAAGTCGAAGCAATATTTGTTATATAGACATAGATAGACATAAGGTTTGTTTATACCTCAAATCAGTTGCAGAAAGTAAAGTACAATTTTGATGTACTCTTACTTTACCTATTTCCATTTCCTGCTAAATTATACCTCAACTCTACAACAATTCAGAGTTCAGAAACAATTCAAGTTACCTGTTACAAATAGATTATAAAAACTAATCAATCGACAAATGATGTGATATAGATATGATATGATTATGAAATATGATATGTTGTTATAGATTAAGCTGCAATGTATATAATGTGAGTATATAATTAGCTGCAACATTAGCGTAAAAGGCACCAATGCTTCAATGCTTACTACAGTTAATCTGATATGGGCCATTGTGCATAATGAATACTTTGAGTTTTTGTACATTCTATTGATAAATACCGTTGTCATATTACTTGAAGGGGCGCTATTTTACTGGAGGGATTTTCCCTTTCCTGTAGTGTGTTGTATAGGGTTTTGTGCATGTAAATGGTCTGCAAAGGCTAACATCCCAAAGTTCCCTAAAGAGGGAGTTTCTCTCCCACACACTACAGCCCTCAGCAGTGGTTGAAGAAGCATTCAGATGTATAAGTAAAAGTAACAACAATTATTTAATTATTATCATCTACAGTAAGTACCTCAAAAGTTTACTTAAAGTTTATTTCCACCACAGACTCTTCTGACTTCTCCTGTTTGTATTTCCTCCTGTGGAACAGTAATATATTTTATGTGTGCAATTTTAATAAATTGGTTATTAATGTTATAACAGATCATCCTCTGCATGAAACATTGTTTACCCTACACTTCTCAGAGAGGTTTTTGAACTCTCCTCTTCTTTTAATTGAATGACATTTTGGGTTAACTATTGTAGTCCCTAAACAGATTGGATAATACACAGTGAGTGTCTCACACAGGACGCTGAGCCTCTGAGAGGTTGCAGACGAGCGGCTGCTGCCCCCTGCTGTCAGCGGGTAGTTCACAGAACAGGAGAAGCTCTGGTTGTTGTGGTGCGCTGCAGCACTGAAGGTCAGCGTGGTCATCATGATCATCTGTCCATCGTCTAAACTCTGGCAAAACAGAGAGGAATCACCTAATTACTGACATGTTGTCAAGAGGGTATAGATCAATTGTTGAATAATAAGAATCTGTTAAATATTACAAATATATTATCAAAATACACTCGATAAAAGGGATCATAATTAAGATACTGTCAAATAATGTTGCATTTTTAATCATGAGACAGCAGTGGAGCTAATTTTAACTCTAGATATACAGTTTGGTAGTCTAATCTTTAATTTTGTAATCAAATGTTGTGTTTTTTTTATTTCTGTCTTAATGCTAAAGCAATGTGTGACTACATTTGTCAAATAAAATTAGTAAAGTAAACAATTGTGCAACATTCCCGTCTTAAATGTAGGAAGAAGCAGAGGTGGAGTACCATAAAATAAACATACTAAATACAAATATATGTATTCAAATAATAAGACTGGAAGTGTATGATTAAATGCTTTACCTATTGTGAATACAAACCAAAGCCATTAATCAATTTATTAGTGGAAAAAAAAGTTATATATTTGATGTATTTTATATTTACCGATCATTTCCCCAAATATATATTCTTTTAAACGAGTGATAAATAAGATCTTCAGATAATTCATTTCTAATTTTTGTAAAAAAAAAAATTAAACTAATTAATAAACCCTACTGTTCTACTGAGTTACATATCACTTAATAACATGAACACACACATTGTAGTTTTCTATTAAAAAAAATCCCAACAAAGGTATTAATTTCTCCAGTGACATTTTTCTAAACATGCTTAGCTTTTTTTTTTTTTAAAGGATTGTGCTCTCTGTGGCTCACAGCCCCAAGACATACAATATTTCAAGGTGATTCTTTGACTTTGGCAAAAATATAGAACAACGTCAACCTCATTGTGTAGGTGGGCTATGATACATAGCCTGGATGTGTAAAGTATGATCTACAACACTGTGAATAAATGAAACCATGAATAAGTGATCACCTGCATTTGTGTAGACTTTTGACTAGAGTTGTCTTCAGGTGACCAGGTGATGGAGGGGGGCATGTTGTGGCAGGGCACCGGGACTGAACACTGCAGGTTGACCTGGGCCCCCTCTGACACCTGACCCCCAGAGGACAACAGGGAGTGGGGGAGATCTGTCCAGCAAGAATCAGATGTGAAATATCACAGGTAACAAAGAAACAGGCAGAGCTACATGACTGTAATAGTTGATGAATAATATATTAGTCAGATGTACATTTGAAGTTAAGCCAGAAGGACCACAATTAACCATTTTCAACTGCCTGTGTTCCTTTCATCCATTCATACCTGGTTGGGCATTAATTGTGACCCCATTATCGAAATTGTACTTTGTGAGTTCCGCACACTCAAGCCTGAAGAAGTACTTGTCGTTGTTGTCCTGTCGGAAGCCATGGAAGGTTGTAGTGCAGTTCTTCTTTGTGACGTCCCCTGTTATTTCCCCCTTGCAATAGAAAACGTTGTTTACATTTTTGTGATGGTCAGAAGTTTCCATAGATACCAAAATACCAAATATGTGTTCTTTTGATTGGATCACAACTGCCGTTACGCCAATTTGGGCCTGGGGTGTAGAGTTGGGGCTATGGACCATGCTTATCTTGAATCCCAACCTTCATTATGATCTCTACTACACACCTGTGAAGTTCCTTGATTGCATCTTGAATGGTTACGACGCCATGGCTTTGACAAATTCTGTCCACACACACACAAACTAACAAGTTGCAAATAATAGAGGCTGGTACAAAAAGAGGACCTACTTGTATGAGGTTCAATTGAGGAGTGTGTGCTATGAAGACCTTAGGACCACTCGTTGATCTTTTCCTCCAAACAACACCCTTTGAGCAGTTGAGGATGTTTGCTTCCTCATTGCTTGGGATCGTGAAACGGCATGGAATTGTGACACAGGAGTCCTTGATGACCAAGATAGTTTTAGGCAGAATTACCGCCCAAGTTTGACAAGAGACACCTAGAGGGGCAAATTGAATGTCTTTAAAGTGCAGATTATCAGGACGAACAATGGACATATACTCTCTAACAAAGTATTTCCTATTTCATTCAATTTCATTTTAATAATTTACTGGCCCAGGCTCAGAAGGAAGCTTTCATTGGAGTGGAAAAAGACAATCAAATACAAACTATACTTCCACCTTTTATAGTAGCAATCAGGGAACTACTGACCTTGCATAAGAGCGATGAGCAAAGTGACAACTGCCAAACCAACGCCCATTGCAGCTGAATGAGACAAAGAGTTTATATCCAGGATAACTATTGAACTTAAAAGAATAAAGAGAGAGAGCCAATGCCAGTGAAAAATAAACGTCATAGAGAAATAATTTGCCACTGATTTCCACAAGAATATTGTCTTCACATCACAACACTTTGACTTAATCAATAAAAGTAAGTATATGTTTAGTATTAAGCTATTATTAAAGTTAAAACAATTGTATTCAGGAAACCCAAATCCCCACTTTAAACCATTCAATTATTTGTACCTGCCGACCGAGTGATGTTGAGCAGACTTCTGTGGTTTTGTGGATGTGATTGTCATTGTGATGTGGAAGAGGAATTTATTATGTTAAAAAAGGAAGTGTTACAATCAGGAAATTGTAGCATCTGAACTTCTGATCTTCTGTATTCTGTTTTATGTGGTAATATCTCGAATGTGTGTGTTGTGTTGGTTCAGCTCTATCAAACAGCACAGTGTGATGGATATATTCTGCTATTGATGTTGTTTCAATAAATCACTTACCTTTAAGGCCATCTATTCAGCTATAAACTCAAAGCTCACACTGCTGGCATGGTGACCTGCTCCATCGAAATCAGTCGCATTGACCCGAAGACACATTTTGAGTTGTATACACTGCTGGAAAGAGGAGATTCCTAGCTTTCTAATGATATCAGGATTGTTTTTGTACTCCATATATTAAGCAAAATATGTCACATTATATAATGACTGTCACAGAGTCATCATTTTGAGAAAAAGGCCTTCAAAGTTTCCTCTTCTCTGGAATCCATCGATCTGATTGATTATTAGCGGAGCAAATGATCAAAGTAGTACGGAGGGAAGATATTTTCTTTTGGATTACTGGTCTGGGGGAAGCTCGTGAGTGTGTGCGTGTATATACCAGGTATATACGCGTATGTGTTTGTGTATTTTTGCATTTGTGTGTGTTGTGTTTGTTTCGCGGGGGAAACACTCATGAGAAACACCGGCTGTTGTTATGCCTGCTGTGACGTAAAGTTACTCCGTTCTCCGCTTGTAATTATGCCATTACAAGCTTCAAAGTTGTATTTATCATCTGAATTTGCCAAAACAAGTTTAATAATCTGAAAGCCAAGACTTTTTTTATTTGAAATCAGATGATAACAAGCTGTAATTGACCCTGCCGTGTTATCTATGATTACATTCATAATTTCAGCCGGAGGGAGGGGAAGCAGTGCTGCGGAACAGCAGAGTGGAGAGTGAGAGCTGTCATCTTCCCTTTACACGCTTCAAAAATGTATTTATCGTGTGATTTTGGAAATACAAGTTTCATATTTTGAAAGCCAACACTTTGTTTATTTAAAATCAAACAAAACACCCGAACCCCAAAAAACTTTTTTTTCCGCAAATCCACGTTTATTTTGAAATGAGCCGTTGCGACTTCCGACTGATTTCGATCGAGTGGGTCAATTTTTAGCCAGTATAAAGTCTACCATGTTCACTGTGTTAGCAGGTTAGCATGCTAACATGAGCTCAACAAACACAAAGTACAAGTGAGGATAATGTGAATGGTTTTGGAGATATTTGAAAAAAATGTATTCATGGTGGCATTTCTGTAAAAAGTCACCAAAGTAAGTCCAATGTGAATCTTGAATGTCTGTTGGCCTACACATGTTGAGCTAATTTATTCAGCAGATGCTTAGGTAAGTAAACATTTCAAGGGCACTAGAGAAAAAGTCAGGAGATCCCCTAAGCCATTAAAGTTCCTCCTCTAGCCATGGTGTATATCTGTACCAAACTTCATGCCATTAAATGCAATAGATGAGATATTTGGGACTGGACCAAAAGACCAAAGCATTGTCACGCTGTTAAGATGGGTACAAAGTGGAGAAAGATAGACTTAAATGCAATCAAACTTGATTAGACCTGACCTGAGCAGTAGGCTATGTATTTTCCCTTTTTGTGCACACTAGAAAGGTTTTAGCAAGTCTCCAAAACTGGAATGTAACAATGAAACTTCCCTTTGTGCCACTAGAAGGCAGCATAAGCATGGAAACCAGATGCTTCAAATTACAGACACCAGAGTGCAGCATTTTTGTTTTATACACATATGCAACCCTTACTAATCTCTGCACTTACATTATATGAATTGTCCCAAACACTAAAGCTTACACTCACGCTTACTATGATTTTAATTTAATCAAAATCCTAAAGAAAGGTTGACCCCTCAAACAGCCCAATGAAGAAGTGACAACATGCGCTCAGGCTGATAGTCTAAAACTGTCATGGTCCTTACAAAGATAGAGGTTGTTGAGGCAGAATCTCTGCTTCGCGCGTTCCTCTATGAGTTTGTTTTAAAAGAAGGAAAAGTCAAAGCACCAGGATAAGGGTTAAACAATAATCTGCTTTAATGGTAGAAATATACAATACATCACCCAATCACCTAATCACCTAATCACGAAGCACTCTGCAGAGTACTCCGGGCTCAGGTTCTACCACCGTGTGAGACACGTCTCAGGGAACGGCAAGTCAAAAACAAGAGTGCCGATCTTCAAAATGATCACAACATTTATACACAGGTGGGGAGGAGTTTTATCGCTTGCTCTTCCCTAGCTATTTGTTATTGGCGAGTTCACTTCTGAGCGAGCTAGCCAGTGAGTTGGCAGTGTTCCATTGGTCGGTTTCACTTCTGGGCGGGACCCCAGGTAGTGAGTCAGCAGTTTGTTGATTCAATCTGTTGCTTCTGTGCGCGTGTGTTTGTCCCTCTGCCCTTAGGCAGATCCCCCAATCAATGATTTGGAGTCATGACAGAGGACTCTTTGACAGGACACATACTCATTCCCCCTAAACATCTTCAACACACACACACATCCTATCATGTATCTTATCACACAACAGTAACATGTTTTTCTCTATGAAAGCCATATTTGTAAATATCCAAACGCCATCGTCCCATGACATCTTTAGGATTAGGTAAATAACAAAGCTTAACTGTTCCCATGGCCTAAGGCCTTCCCTGAACTTCCCTTCACCCCAAAGTCAGCTTACTTTAGAATGAATACAGACATTAATGAGAACAAAAGACTATGGCCTCGGTAACGGTTTGACTCAATTCTCAAGGCCTCTTTTGGGGTCTGTAGGAGATAAATCATTAATTCTACAAGACTTTAACTGCCTTATATCTGAAAATGTATCTGGGAATTCCCCTGTTAATTGCAAAAACCGTGGATGATTAACAGAGAGACCCTAAGACTCTCCTGATATTCTGGGAACTGCAAAGCAGATGTCAAAGGTCATTTGTATTATACCTAACCACAGATAGCCAAAAAACCACCCTTTTGATTACACATAAAAGTGGAAGAAAAGACTATTGCGCTATATTTAAAAGAGGAAAAATGTGCTTCGTCCCTTCAAATTTAACACACACAAATATATATAAGGTGACATTAAAATGAATATACCAGATTGAACTTTCCTGCCATAACACGTTACTTTAATCCTTCAAATAATTCAAATAATACTTCAAGGTACACTCTCAATCAATCAATGTTTATTTATATAGCCCAATATCACAAATGTTACATTTGTCTCAGTGGACTTCACAGTTTGTACAGAATATCAGTATGACAATACGACACCCTCTGTCCTTAGACCCTCACATCGTACAAGGAAAAACTTCCAGAGAAAACCCACAGTTTAAAGGGAAAAATGGGAGAAACCTCAGGGAGAGCAACAGAGGAGGGATCCCTCTCCCAGGAAGGACAGACGTGCAATAGATGCCGTGTGTAAATTGAAAAGATAATACATTTGCAACATAGGTAGTCCAAATGTTTGGAAATGCATGTGTGTATAATAGGAAGATGAATCCACGAGGATATCCATCCAGAACTTATGATCCAGGACCACAGCCACGACTCAAGATCCAGGACTCGCGATCCATAACACAGGACCGCAGGATCATCCATGACTCCGGATCCCGGCGTATATAGACACCAAAAAGAAATAAATTTGGGGAAGCTGGGTTAATCGGAACATGAGAGTACACAGGTATAGACAGAGAGAAGGAAGAAGTAAGATGTCCCCCGACAAACTAAGCCTATATCAGCAAAACTAGGGGCTGAATCTAATCAGCCCTAACTATAAGCTTTATCAAAAAGGAAGGTCTTAAGCGCACTCTTAAAAACGGATAGGGTGTCTGCCGCCCGAACACAAACTGGAAGCTGATTCCACAAAAGTGGAGCTTGATAAGAAAAGGCTCTGGCTCCCATTGTACTTTTAGAGACTCTAGGAACAACCAACCCTGCATTCGTGGAACGCAATGCCCTAGTAGGACAGTAGGGTATAATCAGTGGTGTAGTCTACGTGATACGCTGGTATACGCCGTATACCCACTAGAAAATGCCATTGATTTCCGTATGCCCTCTTAAAAATGAGCGATGATACGTAACAACATCATTTTGTGACTTCGCTTTCACGCTTTCGCCCCCTTCTGTGTTAATACTTTTGGACGTCTGGGGCTTCCGTCGCCTTTGGCCTGTTGCTAAGCAACAGCAACACACTTTGTTCGGCTCTGACAAACCCCACGTTTCTCTAACGTTATCAGAATTTTATCCTTCCATCATTCAAGTTCGCGGAGTGCTAAACAGGAAGCAAACATGAAACGAAAACAGACGACAATATTTTTATGTTTTCCGAAGTTTTCCCCTATTACCAGTACAGAAGAAGAGCCAGGTCAGGCGGCTGTCCTAAAGGTGACAGAGAACGAGTCCGGCGCTACCGCAAATTTACCCAGTAATTGAAATTAGCATGGTTATGATTAACGTAACAGTAGCTAACTAGCTAACTTGCTAGCTAATTTGATCAACGTTAGTGTGGTGGATCAATGGAAGAGAAAGGGAGCGAGATAGTGTGTGTGTGTGTGTGTGTGTGTGTGTGTGTGTGTGTGTGTGTGTGTGTGTGTGTGTGTGTGTGTGTGTGTGTGTGTGTGTGTGTGTGTGTGTGTGTGTGTGTGTGTGTGTGTGTGTGTGTGTGTGTGTGTGTGTGTGTGTGTGTGTGTGTGTGTGTGTGTGTGTGTGTGCAGTCATAAACAGAACACAATGTTTATATTATCTCCTTGTTTCGGACACAGATGAGAGCTCCTGGCCAGCCTTGTGGACTGAAAGTTAGGCTATGGAATTTAAGAACAGGCATCCTTGGTTGGGGTGGAGGGACAGAAAGTTAGGGAAATGTCACTACACATGCAAAGGAAAGCTGATCTAAACAACAGAAATTCAAAAAGTCAATGACTATGCAAATGAGAGTTAATTCATGGTCATGTTAACAGTGCATTTAAAACATTTGCACCATTACATTACTATATGTTAGTTATCAGTAGTTGTCAAATAATTAGCTATTGAAAAAGTGGAACATTTTTCTCCTTTTATCTGCTTTTCATGCATTTGTTAGCCATAATGTAAATATTGTAAGCAGTTTATTAAATACTTTTGAGTAAATCTTGGCTCTTTTCTGCAGTTGTTATTGGTAAAAACTTGTATTATGCTAATTAGTCATGGTTTTGTTTATTTCCTTTGCAGCGCTACAAAATCAGTAGGTGTCCTCACAGAACAACGAGTGTCTATGTCTGAGGAGTGGGTCAACATCTTTGGCCTCTTTGAGAAACAAGATTAGACGACATGAGACGTCCAGAGCACACAAAATAGCCCAGGAGCTCACGGAGAAGGGTGGACAGGATTTAGTTGGAAATTTGGTGAGAGCTGTGTCAGAGACTGTGTTTGCAGTAGGCCATATTGAGATTTTGATAAAAATGTCGATTAATTGTTCAACCCTAGAAGATAAGTGTGCTTTTTCCATCATTGTTCATTCTTTTATTTTTTTATTGTTAATTTCACTGGCAGTTAAAAGTCACATAAAAATGCTTATAATACATTGACATGTTGATAACACATAACCAGTCTCAAGACTAGTCTATGCATTAGTAAGTGTGATGGTGTTCATGAGGTGTTGCTTCGAGACAGATGTCGCTCCGCGATGCGTCGCTCTAGGATGGATGAATACAATTATTACAGTATACCCACTACAAAAAAGTAGACTACACCACTGGGTATAATGAGTTCTTTAAGGTAAGATGGCGCCTGCCCATTAAGGGCTTTGTAGGCGAGAAGAAGAATTTTAAATTATATCCTGTGTGCTATAGGGAGCCAGTGTAAGGCAGCCAGAAGAGGAGTAATGTGGTCCCTTTTCCTAACTCTGGTTAGTACACGAGCTGCAGCATTTTGAATCAACTGAAGCGACTTGACTGACTTCTTTGTACACCCTGATAATAAGGAGTTACAATAATCCAGCCTTGAAGTAACAAATGCATGGACTAGTTTCTCTGCATCGTTTTGAGGCAAGATATGCCTGATTTTTGCAATGTTACGTAGATGGAAGTAGGCAGTCCTTGAAATTGATTTTATGTGGGTGTTAAAGGATAAATCCTGATCAAATATAACACCAAGATTCCTTACAGTCTCACTGGAGGCCAAATTAATGCCATCCATAGTTAGTATATCTTTAGATAATTTGTTTCGTAGATTCTTCGGGCCAAGTACAATAACTTCAGTTTTGGTCGTGTTTAAAATAAAAAAATGTAAGGTCATCCACGTTTTTAAGTCCTTGAGGCAGTCTTGAATTTTAGTTAGATGATTAATTTCATCAGGCTTGATTGATAAATATAGTTGAGTATCATCCGCATAACAATGAAAGTTTACAGAATGATTCCTTATAATATTGCCTAACGGAAGCATATATAGTGTGAACAAAATAGATCCAAGCACTGAGCCCTGTGGCACTCCATGGCTAACTTTGGTTTGCATGGAAGATTCATCGTTGACACGTACAAACTGAGAGCGTTCAGATAGATAGGACCTAAACCAGCCTAAAGCAGTTCCCTGTATGCCAACTAAGTGCTCTAGTTTTTACAATAGGATATCATGGTCGATAGTATCAAATGCAGCACTAAGATCGAGCAAGACAAGAATAGAGACAAGTCCCTTGTCTGAGGCTATTAGAATGTCATTTGTGACTTTAACCAGAGCTGTCTCTGTGCTATGTTGTGTTCTAAAGCCAGACTGAAAATCTTCAAATAAATCATAGTTTTTTAAGTAATCACACAGCTGTTTTGCGACTGCTTTCTCAAGAACTTTTGAGAGGAACGGAAGATTAGAAATAGGTCTATAATTGGCTAAATCCTCTGGATCGAGGTTGTGCTTTTTAAGAAGCGGTTTTATCACTGCTACTTTGAATGATTTTGTTTTGCCTGATAATAAAGACATATTCATAATATTTAATAAAGAAGTGCTAATTAATGGAAAAACTTCTTTTAACAGCTTAGTTGGAATCGGGTCTAAGATACACGTTGATGGTTTAGAAGAGAGAATCATTTAATTTAATTGTTCAAGGTTTATGGCTGAAAAGCTTTCTAGTTTACTATCTAGTGCAGGGGTCGGCAACCCCTGGCACGCATGCCAGCATTGGCACGCGGCACCGTAACCAGTGGCACACTAGGAATAAGTGTGCAAAATATTTAAATTGTATTTTCGGATCCTGAACGAGACCGCCGCCAGAGCGCGTCTCCCCGTTACCTGCAGAAGGAACGCAACGCACCCCCGTTCTCTTTATCTCCAGGTGACTTTCTGCCGCTTTCCTCCGTGGTGCAGTGCTGATCGTTTCACCACGGAGGAAAGCACTTCACTAATTGCAGTACCCATAAGGAGCTGTACAAATGCCGCAGTTTTTGCTTGGCTGTGTATTTAGTTGAAAGCCCAGTGGCGATCTGCTCATCTCTCATCGAAATAATATGCTACAAAGGGCCATCTGTGTGTTGAACTTTCCTGTCGGCTCCCAGACCGTAGTCGAGGAGGGAAGAAGCAACAAGCTTCAGGTTCAATAACCCACTTTAGCTTAAATGACTGGAGAGAGGCGAGCTCTTCTTAGGAGGCCTTGCATTTATTTAGCTGTTCTTCTGTTTCACAAAATACATCACAGACCTCTGTTTTTCTGCTGCCTCGTTTCACTTCCAGAAACAAACACACGTTCCCTCAATGTCGCTCTACCATCCACAAACACACATGCACAAGCCACACCCCTCTTTCTCTCTCTCTTAAAGGGACAGCGATCTCATCTCACTCTGCATGACCGTAATATCATAACATGTGTGTTCTGGAGAATCACAGAACGGACGATCGTCCTTATTATTATGCCGTTTAAACCAATTATTTAAATGTGTTTGTTAAATGTATGTAAGTTGCGCTGACAGGTCCACACACTGCTTCCCCCGCAGCGAGGCTCCCCCCGCATTCTGATAAGAATTCTGAATAAGGACCTGGTGCACGGTACACTGTAACAAATAAGATGGGCTGCAAAGTTTTCCAGGTCGGATGTGTAAGACTAAAAACGAGGCTTTCAAAGGAGGTATAATTAAATTTTTGTTTAGTATTGATAAGTAAACTTGAGTCAAAGATTGCTGCAACTCCACCTCCTCGGCCCATGCCTCGGGCAATATGAGTATTGATATGGCTGGGTGGAGTGGCCTCATTTATGCTGACATATTCTTCATGTCTCAACCAAGTTTCAGTGAGACAGCTATCAATATTATAATCTGATATTAAATCATTTACCAATATTGCTTTAGATGGTAGAGATCTTATGTTTAAGAGAGCACATTTAATCTTCCTGTTTTGTTGCACTGTAGTAGTTGTTACATTTACTTTTATTAGGTTATTATGTATGACACCTCTATTAAGTTTTACCTTAAATTTTCCTTGGGCAGACACACACACCGTTAATATTGGGTATTTTATTGGTTTCGGGATTCCTATGGATGACTGCCTAGGAGAGAGCGCAGAGAAGCGTGTAAGACTGCGACTCTGCCTCCTGGTCTCAACTCCAGTTTGTCATGGATTAAGTCCACAAAGCCCTGAAATGTTTGCCGAAATGAGATTTGCACCTTCCAAAGTAGGATGAATGCCGTCTCTCTTAATCAGACCAGGTTTTCCCCAGAAGGCTGTCCAATTATTTACGAAGCCCACATTGTTTGCTGGGCACCACCAAGACAACCAGCGCTGAAATGATGACATGCGGCTATACATGTCATCATTGATCAGATTGGGGAGGGGACCGGAGAAGATTACGGTGTCCGACATTGTTTTAGCATAACTACACACCGACGCCACATTAAGTTTGGTGCATTCTGAATGGCGTAAACGAACATCATTACCACCGACGTGAATAACAATCCTACTGTATTTACGTTTATTTTTAGCCAGCAGT